>NC_056743.1:682937769-682963650 GCF_019279795.1 Protopterus annectens
TTGGCCAAAAGAAGATGAGTGTGAGGTCAGCACCAAGGATCTAATGGTGTTACTTGAAATTGTGAGGTGATGTTCAGGGAAGAGTTAAGACAGGCACTGGGTGGCAGTGAAGAGTTACCGAATAGCTGGGTAACTACAGCAGAGGTAGTAAGAGAGATGGCTAGAAGGGTGCTTGGTGTGACGTCTGGAAAGAGGAAGGAGGACAAGGAGACCTGGTGGTGGAATGAAGAAGTACAGAAGAGTATACAGAGAAAGAGGCTGGCGAAGAAGTGGGATTGCCAAAGAGATGAAGATAGTAGACAAGAGTATAAGGAGATGAGGTGCATGGCATAGGGAGAGATGGCGAAGGATAAGGCGTATGAAGAGTTGTATAAAAGGTTGGACACTAAGGAGGGAGAAAAGGACCTGTACCGATTGGCTAGACAGAGGGACTGAGCTAGCAAAGATGTGCAGAAGGTAAGGTTGATAAATGAGGGAAACGTACTCACAAGCGAGGAGAATGTGTTGAGCCGATGGAAGGAGTACTTTGAGGGTTGATGAATGAAGAGAATGAGAGGGAGAGAAGGTTGGATGATGTGCGTATAGTGAATCATGAAGTGCAGTGGATTAGCAAGGAGGAAGTAAGGATAGCTATGAAGAGGATGAAGAACGGAAAGGCTGTTGGTCCAGATGACATACCTTTGGAAGCATGGAGGTGTTTAGGTGAAATGGCAGTGGAGTTTTGAACTAAATTGTTGAATGAAATCTTGGAAAGTGAGAGTATGCCTGAGGAATGGAGAAAGTGTTTTGGTTCCGATTTTTTAAGAATAAGGGTGATGTGCAGAGCTGTAGTAACTATAGAGAGAGATTAAACTGATCAGTCACAGCATGAAGTTATGGGAAAGAGTAGTGGAAGCTAGGTTAAGAAGGGAGATGGGAAAGAGTAGTGGAAGCTAGGTTAAGAAGGGAGGTGATGATTAGTCATCAGCAGTATGGTTTCATGCCAGGAAAGAGCACTACAGATACAATGTTTGCTCTGACAGCGTTGATGGAGAAGTACAGAGAAGGTCAGAAGGAGTTGCATTGTGTCTTTTGTGGATTTAGAGAAAGCAGATGACAGGGTGCTTAGAGAGGAGTTGTGGTATTGTATGAGGAAGTCGTGAGTGTCAGAGAAGTATGTAAGAGTGGTACAGGATATGTACGAAGGTAGTGTGACAGCGGTGAGGTCTGTGGTGGGAGTGACTGATGCGTTTAAGGTGGAGGTGGGATTACATGAAGGATCAGCTCTGAGCCCTTTCCTATTTGCAGTGGTGATGGACAGGTTGACAGACTAGATCAGACAGGAGTCCCCATGGACTATGATTTTTCAGATGACATTGTGATCTGTAGTGTAAGTAGGGAACAGGTGGAGGAGACTCTGGAGAGGTGGAGATATGCTCTAGAGAGAAGAGGAATGAAGGTCAGCAGGACTAAGACAAAATATATGTGTGTGATTGAGAGGGAGGATAAAGGAATAGTGAGGATGCAGGGAGTAGAGGTGGCGAAAGTGAATGAGTTTAAGTATTTGGGATCAACAGTTCAGAGTAATGGTGAGTGTGGAAGAGAGGTGAACAAGAGAGTACAGGCAGGATGGAATGGGTGGAGAAGAGTGTCAGGAGTGATTTGTGACTAGTACCAGTAAGAGTGAAAGGGAAGGTCTGCAAGAGGGTAGTGAGACCAGCTATGTTATACGGGTTGGAGACAGTGGCATTGACAAAAAGGTAGGAGTCGGAGCTTGACGTGGCAGAGTTGAAGATGTTAAGATTTGCACTGGGTGTGACGAGGATGGGACATATTAGGAATAAGTATATTAGAGGGTCAGCCCAGGTTGAAAGGTTTGGAGACAAAGCCAGAGAGGCAAGATTACATTGGTTTGGACATGTGCTGAGGAGGGATGCAGAGTATATTGGGAAAAGATGCTAAGGATGAAGCTGCCAGGTAACAGGAAATGAGGAAGGCCTAAGATAAGGTTTATGGATGCGGTGAGAGAGGACATGCAGGTGGTTGGTGTGACAGAGCAAGATGCAGAGGACAGGAGGAAATGGAAAAAGGTTGATCTGCTGTGGTGACCCCTAACGGGAGCAGCTGAAAGGAGAAGATATAGCGATATAGATATAGATATATAGGTATAATAGATATAAATATATATAGATTATATATAGAGATATATAGATTAGATATATATATATATAGATATATATATATATATATATATATATATATATATATAGAGAGAGAGATATATATATATATATATATATATATATAGAGATATATATAGATTGTATATATATAGATAGATATATATATATATAGAGAGATATATATATATAGATATATAGATATAGATTAGATATATATAGATATAGATTAGATATATATAGATATAGATATATATATATAGATTAGATATATATATATATAGATTAGATATATATAGATTAGATATGATATAGATAGATATAGATTATATATATATATATATATATATATATATATATATATATATATATATATATATATATATATATATATATATATATATATATATAGAGAGAGAGAGAGATCTATATCTATCTATATATGTATTTGTATATATACCAACACCCACACATAGCAACACTAAATCCAAATATGCAGAGGACCTTAACTGTAACCTGCCCAAGCAACAAGGACCTCTGAAGCTGAAACGCAAACAAACACCAATCACAACCAAAGTGTCACATAGTTCACAACACCAGTGTGCCACCCAGCAGCAGCCCCTAAGGCAAGACAATGTACCTAACACTTTAGTCATAGGTGACTCTCTAGTCCGGCACACTGATGTCCCTCTCACTAGGTTGAACAAGGAGAAAATTACAGTCAGCTGCCTGTCGGGTGCCAGGATCCGCCACATAATGCATGTGCTCAAGTCACTCCACAACAAGTACAAATATGACTGTCATTGTCCATTTTGGAGTGAATGACTTGAGACGTACCTCCCTGGACTACATGAAAAGAGACATAGAAGAGCTCTGAGATCATGTGGCCCAGGCAGATATGACCCAGCCCTGAGTAGCATCCTGCCTTCGCCCAGAATGATACCACAATATAAGGACAAAATGATTGACTTCAACAGTTGTCTAAGCTTCTGGTGTCATTCAAAGGGGATCCAGTATCTGTCTGCCTGGGACGACATGATTGACAGACCATGATGCTTTGCCAGAGATGGTCTGCACTTGTCGCCCTTGGGATTCAGGTTACTGGCTAAGGCTGTTGCAACCCCTATAGTGCCTTTTTAGGCAAAGTTCAAAGGACAAAACCACAACCGTAACAGGTACAAGCATGCAAAATCTGAAGGTAATGCTACTCAGTGCTATAAGTCTAAACCTCAAAATGCACTCTCTCGAGGCACTCCTAAAAATGGAGAACATCTATATCTGTGCAGTAACTGAGACCTGGTTCAAGGCTCCAGAGAGCACCCCTGCAATACCAGGCTACAATTCTTACCACACTTTTCGGCCACGAAACCAGGACCAAAACACGAAAGGTGGAGGAGTGTCAGTATTCACCAAGGATATTCACACCACCAGGCTAGTTACCCAACACAATGCATCTGAAATAACTAACACTAGATAAGACTGCAATCCAAATTGTAGCTTGCTATAGATCCCCCACCATACCCTAAGATTCTCACTACACCTTTCTAAACATACTGGAAAATATTAAGATAGAACCAAACACCCTAATACTGGGTGATTTTAACTACCCTGCCATTAACTCGGAAAACTACTCCTGTACCAACACCTTTGCCCAACGGTTCTTGGAATTCAGAAATTCCAACGCCCTGGATCAACTAATCCATAGTCCCACCAGGGGGTCCAATATTCTAGACCTGGTCATTACCAACATGGGAAATCGATGCTCCACACCTATGGTCACCCCCTCGTTAGTCAGGCCTGACCATAAGCTAATCACCCTTAACATCCAGATCCTACCCCCACTCCCCAGTAAGGAAACCTCCATAAAAAACTTCTCCAAAGCTAACTTCATACTACTCAAATCAGAAGTGACAAACTTCATGACACCCATGCAAATGGGAACTGAAAGTTCAACTGCTGAATCCTACACTAAGACACTGTACGAGCACATCCAGTCATGCATGAATCGTGCCATCCGAAATGGAACCAAGGTGCTCTCATCCAAAAAAAGGAAGCCAATGTGGTGGTCCTCTGCCATAAACAAACTTTGCAACAAAAGGAAGAAACTGTTGCAGAAAAGAGGAAAATCCCAGGATGCAAAATCCTTCCTTACAAGCCTCAGTAAGAAACTGAGATCCCTCATAAAATTCTCCAAAGCTAGTAACGAAAATAAAATTGCCAAAGATTCCAAAGACAACCACAAGGCATTCTATAACTGTCAAGAATCTAAATGGCAATGCTCAGATCTGCTCTGAGCTAAAACAGAATGGCATTAAATATATTGATCCCACGGATATTGCCAATATCCTGGTAGATCGATTCAGTGCCAACTTCACCCCCCAACTTCTAAATGGCCCATCTCAGTACCGGAAGATTGACCAATTCTGGAAATAATGGCCACACAGATAAAAAAAAAAATGCACTCTCCAAAGCTAAGAATACAGCATCCATGGGACCAGATGACATCCCGGGCTGTGTACTACATGAGCTATAAAATGAACTGACACCTCACCTAAGTGTCATGTTTAATCATAGCCTCACCTCAGGATTTGTGCCCACTGAGTGGCGCACAGCTACAATTATCCCACTCCACAAGGGGGGATCCAACTTGGATCCTGGAAACTACCGTCCCATCAGTCTGACAAGCCTCATCTGCAAGGCCATGGAGCGTATTATCATGGAACGTATAAACAAAGACATTGGCAACCTTAAAACACTGGACCCCACCCAGTTTGGGTTCGTGAAGGGCCAATCTTGTCTCCTGAACTTGATTGACTTCTTCGAATTAGTCTCCAGAGCCATGGACAAGGGTACGGTGATCCACACAGCCTATCTAGACCTTGCCAAGGCCTTTGACACCATCCCCCACTCTGGAATCATAGATAAACTTACTAAACTGGGCATTAATCCCTACGTCACCCAATGGGTTGCTAACTGGCTTACTGAAAGAACCCACACTATAAAAGTAGCAGACTCCAAATCCAGCTCCAGACAAGTGGAGTGCCTCAGGTTTCAGTCTTAGGACCGCTCTTGTTTGGCATCTTCTTCTCTGAAGTACAGGCCAACACTAAGGGACTCTGGCTAACAAAGTTCGCAGATGACTGCAAACTGGGAGCCATTATTGAATCCCCAAATTATGTGGCTACTCTACAAAAGTGCCTTACAGAAACGGATTCTTGGTGGATATATATATATATATATATATATATATATATATATATATATACACACACATACATATACCCTGTTTTCACAAGTAACATTTCAGAATTACCAGCTATGGAAGTAATCTTCACTATTCTCAGAACTCTTGCTGCGCACACTATTTCATCACAGTTTTGCTACTTTTTACTGTTCACTATCCATGTCGAGTGCTTTGTTTCAAGCTGCAGAAGGTGTACTGGAGATTTTGTATCCCAGCAGAGAGTAGCACCGATGGTGGCACAGGCTTTTCTGTTGGCTTACCCTTAATCCTATGTTGATAGACCACTTGGACCAAACATTGTCGGGAAAAAGTCCATTGTTTATGATGGGTTGTTTATTTTTGTGCTTCATACTTGCTTCTGGAGCTTTTCTGCATGTAATTTTTCATAATACTAACATATTCCTTGTTTGTTTCTAGTACCTAAACATCAAGCTGAGTGATATCAGTGTTACAGACCCAGAGAAGTATCCACATATGGTGAGTCTACAAATTATAGGGATTTTTTTTCCCAAAGTTTTCAGAGTGAGCTAGGTAGATGTAGTTGTAAAAACACAAACTATTTCAGTAACTTTTACAGCTAAAAATGACACGTCAGTACTGCTTGCTACTGAGTAATGCCTGTGTGTATCAGGATAATTTTACTGTTCTTTGTTACTGCTTATGTACACCTTGTTTTAATACACCAGCAAGGACCCTGATTTGTGACTGAAAAATTAAAATTCCACTCTTAGATCCTGGTGAATTGTTCTTTTCCTAGAACGATTTTTATTTTTTTTTTTTTTAATTTTTATTTTTTCATTAGTACCCCTAAATTATTTTCCCATCGACTGGTATGTTCCTTAGTGATTGTGAAACCTCTGCAGGTACCACAAATCTGCAACACTTGTATGGGGTTATTTTTTCTGTTAACTTTATTTGCCGCAGGATGTTTTAAGATTACTTTGTCCCTCTGACCCTTGTTCCCCAGGTGGATTGTGCAGGTAAAATGCGTAGTAACAAAACTGCATGAAACTGACAGTATGTAGTGATTAACACGCCTCAATTGTTCCCTCTACAAGTAGTGCAGTTCATGGCGTATGTGAAGATAAAAGATCACTCATTTACCAAAGAACCTATGTATCCGCCATATTCCAGGTAAGCACAGATGTTTAAGAAAAAATCCACTCCTTTATTATCCACTCCTTTATTCATTCGGCTCTCAAAACCAGTATAATGATGGAAATTATATGAAAGCAAAATGATATAGTGATCAAAAATCTTTTATCTACAAAACATTGTTTGAAATGTAAAAATAAAATATGCATCCTACAGTTCAGTTTGCCTAAAAAGTTTTACATTTCACAGCCTGGGAACGCTTACCTCCATGTTTATAGCTGTACATTTTGCACAGGTTGTGTAGATGTATGATCATGCTTAACTCGTTTACTTCACAAGAGCTAAGAAATGCTGGATGTCCTTCAAGGATGCATCTGCAGTCCTTACAAATGGGTTGTCCTGTCGTCAGGCAGCCCTTCGGTCGGCCGGATTCCAAAGTCTGGGTCTGGCCTCGGCTGGTGTCGCACTTCACCCGACGTCATTGCTGCAGTTCTTCGGGTATAAAGGCATCAGCCGACGCCATCTTCCCCAGTCTTTCTTGCCGCGTGGCGCCCGAAGCAGAAGCTGTTCGCAAGTGCCGGTCGGTCAGTGATCATGCTTAACTCGTTTACTTCACAAGAGCTAAGAAATGCTGGTTCTTCACATCCTCATGGGAAAGGAACAGTAGTGTATCCTGAACTACTTTTCTGCAAATCCATTTCTAAAAATCATACTTGAAACAAATGTGCGTGTAAGCATTGAACCCTCATAGTAGCCCATAAAGTGTAAACAAGAAAACCGTTAAACATGCGCAGATCTTCACACATTGTTGACATTCTAACTCCTAGACCTGATTTAATAACTGGCAAATTTAAGTAGCAAAAAGTCAGCAACCATGTCATCCAGACACCTATTGTTTGCCTAATGTAAGCTTCAAAATGAGACTGCATCCAACATTTTATCATGCTGACTGTTTTTTCGTATTTGTTCCAATACCCTATTAAGTTGTATTACTCATACTTTGAGGAGTAAACAATTATGTCTGCAGATGTACCAGTTTAATGTCATGTATCAACAAACTCTTTTCCCAGACTGTCAGCTTTACAGTACATCACTCTTCATGGTTTCATTTGATGTCAGTCTTCATCTCTTCTTGATTTGTCAGTACAGTTCTGATCTGATCCGGCCAATATATAGCTCGCGTCGGCCAGAAATCTCTTGAGCTGCTAGTCTACCCACAGTGCCCCTGTCCACATTACCTCCGATCTCGTTTGCCGCTCTTGCAAGATGTTTCAGCCGACTTCTCTCTTGTAGCCAAGTAAAACTTTTTATTTAATCTTTCTTTAGTAGTTCTCTGAAAACTTTTATTCTTTAGTTTTAAAAATCGTACTATACCGTTAGTGAGAATGTAGTTTCCCTTTACCATTGGTAATTTTCCCTGTACCATCTTGGGTAGTTTTTCCCTCCTCCCCCTTTCTTTTTACCACTGGTAATCTTTCTACCATCTCTGGTAGATTTCTTCTTGTGGTGTGGCTGAGTTTTCTGTGCTTTCCTCATTCTTTCAATTCTCTCTGCCTATCCTGCCTTTTTATTCAGGACGATGGCAGAAAAACTTAAAAGCTCCACTACAGGTTTTCACACTATGTACAGTGTATGGCAGAAAAATGCCAAACTCTAACCATGACTGTTGCGTGTATTGCTTGGCTGTCCCCCACATGAGTGTTGACTGTACAATCTACCAGGGTTTCAGCAACAGAACTCGAGCAGAGAGGAAAAACAAACCTATTCTCAACGGGCTCATTAAAGCCCTATTTAAGGGAAGCCTTGTCCAAGGCCAACCAGTCTCCACTGGCCTCTGGGTCAAAATCCTCCCATTCAGTGCCGATGTCTCCTCCTGCACCAACTGTTAAGAGAAGCATAAGCATGCATCTGAAGGTTCCTCTTCAGAACTGAAAGCTAAAGTTCCAAAGCTTTTGGAGTGGTATGAATCTTCGGCACAGGGAACAATACCAGTGCCTTCGACACCAACTACTACACTTATTCAGTACATGACTACTACTGTTCCAACCATGTCTCCGGTTCAGACACCAGTGCCAACTGTCACTACTGCCATGCCAGTGTTTATATCCCCCATGGTCCCGCAGACCCAGGACCACTTATTCCCCCTCCCTGGACAACTCCCTAGCTCTTTCGTGGAGAGACCCGAGTCTCCTTCTGGGTTGTCCCTGCGCTCCACCAGAAGTCTCTTGGAAGTTGATATTGTAAGGTTGGTGGATCAGATCCTGACAGCCAGGGGTTTTCCCCTCATCTTCTCAGCCCCCCTTCTGGTGCAGGGGGTTTCTCCCCTATAAACCCTTTTTAGCCTCCTCCTCTGACCTCTTCACAGGCTTTAGAGCTGTTGACTCTAACTTCACAGGTACCAATGATTTCAGCCCCGACAGCCATCTTGTTTTTGCCCAGTCCAGCTCTGACGCCTTTGGCACCGTTGGGCCCAAGGAGTTAGAGCCAGGCCCGAGTTTTTCTGTGGAGCTGGTCTTTCCTCTGTTGGCTGCACCGACAGAAGACCCGTCCTCTATTCCAGTTTGTCAGATGGGTCTCCCTGGGTGGGGTGTGACCCTGGTTCTGAAGTTTCTGTCTCTGTTCTGGGCTCCCATCCCTCCTCAGGGGGGCCTGCTTTTCAAGCCATGGAAAGAGCTTTGACAGTTGCCTCATCTCAGGTGCCTCCTGGTTTACCCGGAGTCTCTCCCTGTGACTGAAGGTTTTTCGGTTCTACTGCCAACCTTGATCCCTGGACACTGAACCCCAAGGTCGCAAGACTTGCCTACTGAAGGCGTACCCTCTTCCGAGTTCCCTTCAGGTGTTCCCACTGAAGAGCCTCATTGGAAGATATTGTGTAAGAGGAAACACCTTGATTCTCTCATGGAATCTGTCATGGAGGAGACAGATTTCATTGAGGGGGTGGGTTCCCCACGGTCAACCCCGGAAGACGTCACCTACAGAGACATTCTTGAGATCCTGAAAACAGAGGAGTGATTGGAAGCCCAAAGACCCTTCTTTGAGGAATCTGTACTTGCAGGCCTTTGGTGCTTGTCTGTCTATCTCCTGGTTGACCTCGGCCGCTGATGGCCTAATTAACTTTATCGCTCAGTGTGCTTGGTAGGCTATTGACTCTGTAGAACCTGTCCACTGGAGACCTGACAAGAGTCTTTCTGCTCCTGAGGACCACCCACATTGGGCAAAGGGCTTAATAGTTGATGCCATGGTGGTAGCGGCCATCACCAAGAAAGTACTAGCTGTGGAAAGTTATACTGTACATCCCCCTAACATTGGGCAAAGAGTTTTGTAGTTGATGCTATGGTGGTAACGGCCATCGCCAAGAAAGAACTTGCCAAGGAAAGTTCTGTTGTACATCCCCCTAACAGAGAATCCAGGGCGATGGACAGATTTGGAAAGGGGGTCTGCTTCAGGGCGATGGACAGATTTGGGAAGCGGGTCTATGCTTCATTGACCTTCTCCATCGGATCCTTGAACTTTTTGGCACACTTTTAGACTTCAAAGGGATCTGGTTAAGGAGCTGTCAGATACCCTGGGGTGACGAGTCACTGAGGGGTCCAAGAAAAAGTGGCCTCTCAGTTAGCTACCCTGGAGTCTATTTCAAATTCGTCCTTGAGGCTCATTACGCATGCAGCTGAAGGGGCGAACAGGTCAGCAGGTTCAGGTGTTTCTGTTCGACTACCCGCTTGAATGGTTTCACAAACTCGCACAGGGCGCATCTAAGTCTTCCTTAGTCGGTGCTCCCTTTGACAGCTCCTTTTTGTTTGGACCAAAAATAAAGAAAACTCCTTTCCAGGTGTGAAAATAATGGAACGACTGTCTGCTGTGGGCATACATTTTTCCACTCCTCAGCAATCCTATTCCAGGAGTGGTAAGATGTGGTTCAAGAAATCCTGGAAGCCTTTCTAGGATATGCGTGGTTTGGACTCCCATTGGGGCAGAGGGGGATGTTGCAATGGAAGAAGCTGCCTCAGAGGTAGGGGTGGGCTGCAGAATCATGGTGCCAGGTAGTAGTTTTCTGGTCAACCCTACAAGTGCTCCTGAAAGTGGGCCTGATTGCTTACCTCTGGAGGCAGTCGGGGGCCTGATTGCTTACCTCTGGAGGCAGTCGGGAAGATTTTCCTTGCACCCAAACACCTGGCAACGCATAACCACCAATGCCTGGGTGATAAGGATCATTTCCAGAGGTTATCTAATCCCTTTCACTCTCTTTACCAAGAACACCAGCAAAACTCCCTGACGTTCCAACCAGCCAGAGATCAAGCAGCATTAGAAATACAAAAGCTGCTAGAAAAAAAGTCTTCCAAGAAGTCCCACCAGACCTATTAGGATTCAAGCTTTATTCAAGATTCTTTAGTGCCAAAGAAAACAGGGGACTGGAGACCAACTTTGGATCTCAGTATTATGAACAAATTTGTCCAACAGTCAAAATTTGGATGGTCACGGTTCAGTTAATTCTTCCTTTAGAGGAAAACAATTGGATGTGCTTTATCGACTTTCAAGATGTGCATTACCACATACAGATGGACAAATGCTCAAAGTTTCTCCTCTTCTGGCTTGGAGCCAGTCATTACCAATTCAGAGTGCTGCCCTTTGGTGTCACCACAGCCCCCAGGATGTTCACTAAATGCCTGGCAGCTGTCTCAGCACACTTGAGGCTCCATGGATTCAGAGATTTTACTTGCCTAGATGACTGGCTCCTCACCGCTTCCACCAGGCATCTACTGCTACAAACTATGGACTTCATTGTGGAGCAATCTCAACAGTTGGCTATCTCAACAGTTGAGCATCGCTGTCAATCTTGCAAAGTGTCAACTAACCCCTTCTTAGGATATGGAATTCATCGGAGCTCATCTTGGTACTGTGTCTTGTGTGGCATCGCTTCCCCTACACAGGTTGCAGAAAATACAATCGCATGTGTGTATGAGTGGGTGGGGGTGAGATACTGTTATAGACGGTCATGTCAGGTTGTACGTCTCATTTTTGATACATTCTCAATTATACATTTCGTTTAAAATGTTTTAGTAAGTATTTACTACATCAAATAAGGTTATGTCATTTATTAACTAGATAGCGTTTTGAAATTTTAATTTCATGTATTGTGTTGAATAACTTTATCTTTTTCACTTTTTAAGATGACACTTTTTAGAATGTAATATAAGTGTCATATTTGATAAGGTTTGTTCAAATGTTAAATGTTTTTTAAAAATATACATTTTATTATTGTGACAGATGACAAATATAATAACATCATTTCCTGTTTAACGGGTTTAAAACCAGGATGTTGGGAGGCATCCTGGTTTTCTGAGGAAGTTCACGATAAGAATAAAGTGAAAGAAAGAGCTAACATCATCTGTTTTTGTGGCTACTTTCAGTTTTCTTACAGTCGCTAACTTTTTTTGGTTTACAATCGCAAATTCACCCTCTCCTTCGCTCAGACAAAATACCATCTTGGTAGATTCTGCAGGCATTGGGCTCCATGGCAACAGCGATCATATTAGTTCCCGTGGCAAGATTTCACATGAGACTTCTTTAATTGCTACTTGTGAACCGATGGTCTATTCTAACTCAACCCATGAATCATTTGGTTTTCATATCCAGTCGATGCAAAGACTATCTAACTTGGTGGATGCAGTCCGAGGAGATTCTTCTAGGCCACCCCTTTGTCCCCTTGCAGCCCAAGGCCAGAGTGACCACGGATGCTTCTGAGATGGGGTGGGGGGGCATTATCTCAGGAAGACAATCCAAGGCACCTTGTCCCCCTCCGAGGCCAGTCTGCATATCGATGTACTAGAGTTAAGGGCAGTGCTTTTGGCATTGCAAGCATTTCACTCTGACTTGGCTCAAGGGATGATGTCAGACAAACATGTCTGTAGTCCGGTACATCAACAAACCAAGGGGAACCAAGTCCTACCCACTGTGTCAAGAAGCCCTTTGAGTGTGGCAGTGGGCTATAACTTCCAGCTTGCTTTCTGATAGCAACGCACATCTTGGGGAGTTCATATGTGATTGCGTAAAAATTGTGTAGATGCATCCTCCTGTCTCATGAGTGTGTCTGAACTCCAGAATGGCGAAAAAGATCTTTCTTCCCTGGGGCCAGCCTTGCTGTCTGTTTGCTTCACCCCTGAACAAGTGCAGAAGCTACTTAGCCCGAATTCCCTCTCAGGGGGAGTCCCCCAGAGACTACCTTCCCTGCGATTTGCCCCACAGGTCTCCTTTATGCCTTTCCCTATGATCCGTCTTTTTTCTCAGAGCAGCTCAGTTGAGAAGCAAAGTGATCCTCATTGCACCTTGCTGGGCTCGACAGCTATGGTTTTCCTTCCTCTGGCCTCATCTGCTTCGCCACCATGGATTGTGGACCCATTTCCAGACCTTCTGTCCCATCTTCAGGGACTAGTGCTCCCCAATCTACAGACCTTCAGGCTAACTGCTTGGTTTCACCACTTCTGTTAGTCACCAGGCATAATGAATGATATTCCTTCTGTATGACACATTTTGTTGGCATCCCATAAACCAGCCACCAGGAATCTCCACCATATAGAGATTTTTCTGTTTGGGCTTCTGATAATGGTCTGTACCCATTTTCAGCGCCAGTAGAAAAAGTTCTAGAGCTTCTGTCTACCATTTTTGATAAAGGAGCTTCTGCTTCTACAGTCAGGTTTATCTTAGCAGCTATTTCAAATTTCCATAATGGTATTTTTGTCCAGCCTTTAATCTCCTACAGGCTTTGTAAGCCTTTTCTTAAAGGCACCATCTGTTTAAAACCCCCCTTTTAGGGATCCACTACCACCATGGGGCTTGTCTATTGTATTGCAATCTCTTTAATACTGTTTGAACCTGCAGCTACATGTGACTTAAAATTTCTTTCTTGAAAAACATTGCTTCTCGTAGCTGTCACTTCAGTGAGAAGAGTCTCTGAATTACAGGTTCCATGTTCTAAAGCCCCTTAGATCGTCACTCGGAACAAACCCGACCTTCTTTCCTAAAATGATTCTGTATGTTTCCCAAGTTTTTCTAATGAAGGCGAATACTGCCTGCACCTTCTGGATGTGCACAGGCAATTACGTTTTTATCTTGATAGAACTAAGCAATTTAGACAATCAGAACTGTTACGCCCTTTGCAAGTGCAACCGTGGGCAAACCTGTGTCTGAGGTTACTCTGCCTAGATGGTTAAGGGATTGCATTTCCTTCATTTAAACGAAAGAAAATTTAGACTTCCTAATATCAGTGAAGGCACATACTACCAGATCTATGGCTACTTCAGCTGTTTTTCATTCTAAAACTTCTATGTCAGAAATTTGTGCAGCTGCAACATGGGCTAAACCACGTACTTTTATTACTCATTACAAATTGAATGTGTTCTCCAGGGGGAGAGCCTCCTTTGATCCTATGGTTCTCAGGAACATTCTTCCACAAGGCCACCCAGGATCTATAGCTGGGGACTCTGTCCCACAAGTCAAGAATAGATGAAGATTGACAACATCAGATAAAGAAGTTACGTCTTACCATAACATTCCATCTTTGTTGTCGATCTTCATCTGTTCTTGCATCCCTTCTGCCTGCCCCCTCCTTCATTGGAGATATCTTGGACAAGGTTTCTGGCTTGAGTTATGTCGTCTTCAGTGTGATTGCAAACTTGATCTGAGGTAAAGTGGAGAGGTGCATTGTGGGTAGACTAGCAGCTCGAGAGATGTTTGGCTGGATCGGTTCCGAGGATTGGAACCGTACCCACAAGTCAAGAATAGATGAAAATTAACACCCCAGATGAAACATTATGGTAAGACATAACTTTATTTCTTCAGGTATGGTGGATATGTGTTGTCAGGTTCAGTTTGGTCTGATGGCAGCTTCAAACTGATGACATCTGTCAGTTTGTTGCTATCCTTCCTTAAGCAATACTGATATATGAAAAATATAATTTTATAATCTGAAATGTAAACAGACTGGTGTATGTCTGCAGTTGTGGTAGTGGAGGCCGTATTTCAGGGGCATATTTGTCCATATTTTCGTAAGCTTTCAAATAATTCTTTACAGTACTTCCCAAGTTATGCAGGGCTCTCTCTATTCATAGTAATATACAGTATTTTGGGAAACATACATGAACAACTTATGTCTGTAGTTGTGCTAGTGTGTAACACACATTTAATATACGTTTATAGGACTCTGGCACAATTCAGTGCAGTGACTGGTTAATTTGCAGCAGTCTTAGTATAAATTATCAGAAATATTAAAATATGCAGATTTTCATGATCACCATTTATTCATGTAATATCTTCATTTTCACCTCGCCCTGAGTCACAGTTGCTATGCATCTTCAGCCACCTCCATCTGTGTCTTGATACTTGTATAATACATAACTTGTCAATGGAATATTAATGCAGATATGAAAAGGTGGCATATTCTTTACATTCCAGGACCAAAGTACATTAGGTTCATTACTACCAATGCGTTCACTTAATGTTCAAATCAAGACTGTGTTTACAAAACCTTTTTAGAATTGAGCCAAACTCACATTTGCAATAACTTTAATAAAGCTATTAGCAAAATTGATGTATTATGCAAGTATCTACGATTTGGAAGTTCACATTCATCACCTTGAGAACTTAGAACTTTGGGATGTAACCTGAGCTACTGTCATGATCACCACCACCACACTGTGACCATAAGTTACTGAATATTTACCATCCATCCCACGCCTTTAGAGGACAACACACTGGGAGTCTGTGGAAAGATAATGAAGCCTCAGCTGATAAAGTTTTGATTTTCTTCTCTTTGGAGCCTTCTCCTTCAAGATCAGGATAGAAGGCAGAGTGCAAGAGGAAAGATCTCTAGTATTCTGTTAGTCTCCCACCCCTTTACATAGATGTGGAAGCTTGTTCCACCATCCTGTTCAGATGACACCCAGGTTCATGGAAATTTTGGATGTTGTGTTAAAATGGGATGGATTCTAAACCCTTTTCTTGACAGAATGCATCTTCAGGAAGTCTTCCAGCTAGTAATTTAGCTTTGTTGTCTCCACGATGTCTCTCTTGAAATATCTCTTGAATATTCACTTCTGACCTGCCCCTTTCTAAAACTGCATCTGAAAAAGCTTATGAAATAATTTTTTTAATTTGAAACGTGTAGAACCCGATTTGGATCTCTCAACTGAAGTTCAAGGTAATGAGGATTAACTTCCCTCTGAGGAGCCTAAGTTTGGACCATTTCTCAATTATGTATCAGTAGAAGGGTGGCCCACTTGATCAATCTCCTGTACCTAGTAGAGGTTATAGAAAGCATGTCAGGTTTTTCTTCCCATATCTCCTTTGTGCCTCCCCTTACATAAAAATGTTCAGGATGCCAGAAGGATTTTGTATGAGAACCTTGAAATGGTTGGCACTGTACCCAAGAAAGTGGTCTTGATTTTCAGTTGGGCAGAAACTCCCAAGTTTAACTACTGTTATGTGGCAGCCTGTCCCAGGCTATAGTTTCTAGAATCATGTCTGTGTCCTCACTCATAGGGATACTTAAAATTTAACTCAAGGCTGTTCTTCAGAGGGGCATAGCTGAGATAAATTACAGCATGCTGTGGAAGAATTCCAAATGGACTTCCTGAAAGAAGAAAATAAATTAAAAAAGGACCCAGGCGTATACCATGATTCTTAGCAGCTTCATTCCACGTGACCTGTAATGCAGTGGAAGGAGTCGCTGGGGCAACAGGTTCTGGTTTTGCAATTTCTCAGCTCTTAACTGCATCATCTTCATTTAGCAGAGTACAGTAAGATGTCATTTTTAGAATCCCCTTCAGGTGCCCTTACCAAGTTCGGTCCTTAAGTTTAAGAGCATCTTGAAGGAGTGAGAGAACAGGGCAGACCCAGACAGGTATGTGAGCTAACTATCACTCCCTCCAATGTTCATTTCTGGAATGCAGTGGAATTTAGTGTCTGATATGATTCCAGCATGGCTCACAACCACAGTGGCAGGAGTGTGCTTGGCAGCAGGCAGTTGCTCCATATTTCTGTCAGCAAGGTAGTAAACACAGAGACCGTATTCTGTGTATCCCCTTGGAGGTTGTAATCTGACTGTGGAGGATTAGAGTAGCCCTTGGAGTTTTTGTTGCCTCTCTCATAGAGGCATTCGTGGGGGGGGGGGTCCCCTCTGTTTTCCACACTGGAAAAAAACTCTCCAGGCATTCAGATCTTGGAGATTATTGCTAATGGGTACTTTATCTCCTTCCTCACCCCATTTCATGTCCCATCTTCATTCTTGCCATACTGTTAAGGTATTGTCAAAACAGGACTGGACTGCACAAATTAATTGATAAAGAGCCATCCAGCAGTTCTCGCCAGACCTTAAAGGGTTTTTGTATTCCACATTTTTGGTGGTTAAGAAAATCAAGGACTTCAGACACTTTGATCTTGGCAGCCTTGGAAGCTTTCTGTTCCAATTGGACTTTTTTGAATGGGCATAGTGAATTTCATCCTTAATATCGGCCCAGAGGAGACTGGATGTGCTGTTTGACTTCCAAACTGCCTTCGTCCTTATAAAGATTGTCAAGGAGGTTTCTACGCTTCTCGGTAGAGGCCAGTCACTACCATTTTCAGATATGTTTACGTCTGCATGTCCAAGGTTGCAGTCCATCTTAGGTTGAGGGCTCCTAGATTTACCTTCTGGGATAACTGCTTGCCATGCCAGAGACTCTGATCTGTTGTCTTCCCTTTGCCTCACATTGAATCTTGCAAAAATATTGCCTCTTCTCTCAGCAGTTGCTTACATTCATTGGGTGTTCCTTGGGAATGAGAGAGTCTTAAAAGCCTGTCATAGTGCAAAAAGATCTTATCTGAAAAGCATGCAGACCCTGTCATGCGATCCTTCTATACAGTAACAACGGAAACTTGTCTCAAGGTGCCGAATCTGACCAAATCCTCGTTTTCATAATCCCAGAGGGGAGGCTCTATATGAAGGTTTTCCACTTGACTTTTTGGGTAGAAGGGATTACAGTTTTTGTGTCTCTCCATCTTGTAATAACTGTAGAACTTGCCGTCTTTATCTTTTCTTGTGGCCAAATCTGACAAGCCCTCCTGCAAGGCAACTTTTCCAAACCTACTACTTGGGTGACTGTGGTGACGGGTACATAGTGTAGAATTCCATTTCAGTGGGCAGACTTCACAGGAGACTTTGTTACAACAAGAGTGAGATGAGGGTAGCATTTCTGTCCCTTCTAGTTGAACAGGACTCCACTGGACAGACCTTTTTTTTTTCATTTGGACAAAACATGTTAATTATTTATTTATTTTTTTTGTTTACTATTAAAATGTGGATTAGCGTTGTTACCTCATAGCAAGAAGTTCTCCCGTTCGATTTTCAGTTAGTGTGCGGGGAGTGCCTTGTGGGGAGTCTGCATGTCCTCCCCGCGGGTCGAGTGGCGTTCTGAAAGACATGCGTGAATGGGAGTGCCTTCGTTGAAGGTTTGGCGTTGAGCTGGCAACTCGGCACCGTGAAAATCTACTGCCAATCATTAGCGGACCGGAGTTCTGCTGTGGCGACCCCTAACCGGGAAAAGCCGAAAGACAACAGCATTAAAATGTGGATTGGTACATGAGCGAAACTGGGATGGTCGCGTGCATATTTCCCAGTTCTCGTAATTCTGATCTGGAAATGTTCAAATCTATGGTAGCAAATGCTTTTGCTAATGTGTGATCATTCTGATACCAGATTGCACTACAGTGGTGTAGATCAAGTATAGCTTTAAGAAGCTTTCTAGGGGCTTGCACATGTGTATAAATATTGAGCACATGAGAGCCTGACTGCCATTTTGTAGTAAGCTGTTGAGATGTAAGTATGCATGTCTGTGTAGTCTGTCACTATAATCAGTGTATATTTTGTACTGCTGCTATCATCGTGATATTTTTCGATGCAATAAAGCATATAAACAAACCTAACCTGCCTGTTTTCACTTGTAAAACAAGACTAGTGACACGGTGTCAGAATGGGATTCAGATTCTGGACCGTTAATGTTGGAGGAATATAGAAGAGCAGATCATCCCTACTGCATGTATAATTCGCAAAAACAGATCAGAAACGAATTTCAGATATCAAAGTGTACTTAAATGATTTCTTATTCGCGAAATATAAAATGAAGCAATTGGAACTCTCAAAACACATTTCTAGTTAAACGAAATGTCCAGAACTCCGACGTATTGATAAAAATATCTGAATAACTACAGAAAATGTTTGAAATAATGTCTGAATCTCATAAAATGTGTAAAATAAGGGAAATGACAGCAGTTTTTTGGTATGTACTACTTTTTTGCATTAATTAAAGCTATTTGAGATATCCGAGGTGTATGAATTGTTCACAAGTTTGTGCAGTATTACACTACAGTTATTTTGCAAGATACAGCCATTTCAAAGCATATTTTGCAAAGTACAGTATTTCAAAGAGTATATTGTGCATTTGAATGCAAGTACTGTCTGTGTGTGCATGTTCGTATATAATTACAAGAGCCATATTTCAGTGTGTTTGGACATACTTTGTTGGCATGACAGAAGAATTTTGAAAACTAGGTCCACTTGTCCTTTGATGTTGATGCAGAGAATTGGAGAGTGTTTGAGTAAGAGTACGATATTTTTACACAAGCTGCATTTTCTGGTAAAGATGACCATGCAAAGGCATTTATTCTGCTTAATTTTGCTGTTTCAGAAGCCATAGAAAGAGCGTTCATTTGTGTATGCACCTGCTGTATTTGAAGAAGAGAGGGGAAAACTGTCACATAGTGGTACCAAATGAGTCAAGGGAAGACCTCAAGTGCTTAAAATGTAACTTTAGAGAAATGTGTAACCCCCAAAGGTATATTACAATGGAAGGGCACTTATTTTACACAAGAGATCAAAAGTCTGGTGAAACTTTTACAGCGTATATAACTAATTTGAGAAACAAAGCTAAAACGTGCAGATTTGGTGATTTTTTTTAAGGGATGAGTTGATAAGACAGACTTGGGTGTGGTATTAAAGATGATGCCGTGTGAAGGATTTTGCTTTGAGACTGTGATTTCACTCTGAATAAGGCCATTGAGATAGTATGCAGCGCATGGTTAAAAGAAACGGGCCCAGGCACATGGCAGCAACTGTGAGCCCTGCAACAGTCACTGGAAAACCCCATAGATTCTAGCAATTCCAGCGTGCACACAGTCTCAGTGAAGCACAAGGGTGAGTCAGCAAACAAGCATAAGAGTGAGGGCACATGCTCACCTAGCCTCATAGTCAGTTGTCATAATTGTGGTGGAAACTGAGCCTAAAAGAGAAGTGCTTAGCTTTTGGTCAGCAATGCCACAGATGTAAAAAGTGGAATCATTTTCAAAGATTTTTTAAATCAAAAGGGGTTCATTCTTTTATTAAAAGAGAACATTCCAAGAGAAGCTCAGTTAGAAAGCTGTGACCCTACTTTTTATGTTGATGGTGTGTCTGTGCTTAATAACAGGCAATGCAGTAGATTTATGGACAAAGAATGAAGTATTTTATACTGTTAGGATAAATGGAAGACCCATATACCTCAAAGCTGGTACCGATTCAAAGTGCAATGTTATGTCAGCAGAAATATTTGCTAGAGTATGTGTTGGTGAAAAGCTTGATATGGCAAAGTGTGCGAAGCTTGTTGCTTATGGTGGTAAAGAAATTCAGTCTGAAGGTTCAGTAGTGCTTTCATGTTACTGTGCTGGGAACAGCTATGACTTGCAATTTTTTGTGGTCAAAAGGCACATACAGTCATATTATTAGGCCTCAAAGGCATTTTGAAAATGGGACTGCTTTCATTTAATAAGGAAGTCCATAGTGTCAGCTTAAAAGATCACTGTTCTAATTTCACCCAGTCTATTTTCTCTACCTAAGCTGATGTTTTCAAAGACGAACTAGGCAAACTCCCAGTTGTATACTCCATGAAGTTAGACCCAGATGTCAGCCCAGCCCAGAAAGGTCCAGTAACTGTGCAGGACAGAGTCAAGGCCAAGCTAGATAAAATGGTGCAGTAAGGTGTGATTTGTCCACTCTGAACCTACTGAATGGGTATCTTCCATGGTCGTACTGAATGGGTATCTTCCATGGTCGTAGCTCATAAGTAAAGCTCAGGTAATATCAGAATATGTATTGATCCACGAGATTTGAACAAAGCACTAAAAAGACCTCATCATCCAAAGCGTACAGTCAAAGATGTCGCTGCTGTTATGCCAAATGCCACTGTTTTTTTCTGCCTTGGATGCAGAGTGTACATTTTGGCAAATTTTACTTTACCAAAAATCTTTATTGCTAGATACTTTCAGTACTCCTTTTGGCAGTTACAGATTTTTGAGAATGCCATCTAGGATAAGTTCTGCCAGTGAAGTCTTTCAGAATGCAGTGGAGCAAATTTTTTCTGGATATCAGTGTGCTGTTATAGTGGATGATATTCTAGTAGAAGGTAATGGTGAAGCTGAGCATGACAGAAACCTCAGGAAAGTTTTGGAAGGAGCACGTGATGTGAATCTTAAGCTGAATCCTGAAAAGTACAAAATCAGGCTACGATAAGTTAATGTTAGTCATTTGTTTACCAGTTCAGGCTTACGACTGGATCCTTCCAAGCAAACTGCTATACTTTGAGATGCCAGCTCCAGACAATGTTCAAGCCCTACAACTTTTTCTTGGCATGGTTAACCATCTAGGCACGTTCATTCCAGACTTAAGCCAGCTTTCAGGACTGCTCAGAGTTGACACACACAGGTGCAGCTTGTTCATGGTTAGAACAACGCCAAAGATCATTTGATGTCCTGAAACTTTGTCCACAAACCAGTTACTTTTTGTTGTGGTGCTTCAAAGTTTGGTTTTGGTGCAGTCATTCTTCAAGAGGGTAGACCAGTAGCCTATGCTTTCAGAACTGTGACCCAAACTGAAATGCAATATGCTCAGATAGAGAGTGAACTCTTGGAAATTGTTTGCATGTTAAAAGTTCCATGATTGTATTTATGGTAGACCTGTCGAGGCTGAAACATATCACCAACCTCTAATCACTATTTTGAGAAAGCCTATGCATACAGCTCCTGCCAGGTTGCAAAGCATGATTCTCAAATTGCAAAAGTATAATTTCAGTCTTGTCTGCACAAAAGGCAAACTTCTTTATCTTGCTGATACTTTATCCAGATCACCCAGAGATGCCACTGAACAGCATGGCAATGAGAAACTTGATTTTGAAGTCCTGGAAATGAGAATTTTTTCTTACACACATCTTGAGCTTAGAAGGCACATAACCACAGATCCAGTTCTTCAGAAGCTCAACCACTTTATCAGTCGAGGATGGCCGACAAAGCAATCTTGTTTACCAGTTGACCTGCAACCTTACTTTCCTTACAGAGCTATTTTGTCTGACAATGGTTTTGTCATGAAAGGTCCTAAAGTGATTGCTCCAGAGTCCTTGCAACAAGAGTATATCACTATTTTGCATCGTCGCTACCCAGGAGCAGATTTTACCAAAAGAAGGGTGAGAAGACTAGTATTTTGGCTTTGTATGTCACGGGATATTGAGGAAGTACTTTCTTAAGTATGTAATAGTACTAAGCCACATCAGGAATCTGGTTTAGCAGAAGAGAATCTGTTGAACTACCTTGGTCGACAGTAGCTACAGACCTTTTTGATTGAATGTTTCAACATTAAGTTGGTGTTAGCCTCTTACTCAAATTGGTTCGAGATTGACCTACTTCCTAAACTAGCATCTAGTACTGGCATTACTAAGATGAAGCGTCATTTTGCACTGTAGATTCCCCACCAGGTAGACCCATAGTCGCTGGTAGGGGATTTTTGACTGAACTTATTTCTAAATACTTGGAATATCAGTTAAAGCCCTTATTGGTTTTGGTTAGAGCCAGATTGAAGGATACTAATGAGTTCCTTCAACTGATAACCTACAAGTACCTTAGACATGCAATCACTATATACTAATATTTCTCATACAGGTGGTATTATGGCAGATACTGGCTCAAGGAATATGGAAATATTCTGAAGAACACTGGGATTTTCTAATAAAAATGATTAGTTTGGTACTAGAACACAATGTGTTCTATTTTTGGAATGATTGTTATTTGCAGTTAAGTGGTACAGCAATGGGTACTGTATTTGCCCCTATCTATGCTGACCTTTTTATGGGCTCCATTGAATGTGGCTTGATATATGGAGATCAGAATGTACATCTAAAATATTTAAATGTGGCGCCGTTTTCTGGACGATTGTTCGGGAATATGGACTAGTACGTTGGAAGATTGGCATATATTTGTAGAATACCTGAACTCTAATGAGTTCGGCATGAAGTTCACAGATAGAACAGAACCATATACTATTGATTTTCTTGATGTGAACGTGACAAAAGTGCTGGATGGTACTATGGGCACAACATTATATAGGAAACCTTTTACAAAAAATGCCCTTCTAGAAGCCTACACTTACTAATATACCGACAGCCCAGTTCCAGAGACTGCGTCACATTTTGTAGTAATGATGATTATATTAGTGAGGCACAGGACATGAAGGATAGGTTCATAAATGGGGGTTATGATAAAGCTCATATTAATTCAATATGTGATAGAGCTATGCAGTTTAAAGAGAACCATTGCTGTACACTTCACAAACAGATGATAATAGGGTAAATCCTCATGATGTTCTAAAATTAGATTTATGACTACCTATGGTACCAATACTTACAAAATTAAAGAAATCATAAATAGACATTGGCATATTTTAAAATCAGATTTATTAGATCAATGTCTGGATGATGTGTGTTCATTTAGTTATAGACTTGGTTAAAAACACTGAAGTTCTGTCTGTACAAGAAAATGGCTAAAAATTGTGATTATAGACAGGATGGGTCTAAGGGAAGTACCTTTTGTGGCAATTGTACGTATTGTAAGGTTATTTCAAAAACAAAATGTCTTACTTCAATAAATACACTTGAGTATTTGAGATTAGATATTTGATTACTTGTCAAACAGAATGGGTGATGTACATGGCCATATGTCAATGTGGTGCTTTCTACGTGGGTCAAACCTCTAGAACCTTTAAGACTAGAATTGCTACCCATTTGAGTGATATTAATTGTAGAAGACCTAGAAGTGCCCTATTTAAACATAAACTCTAACACGATACAGCCCATTTTGTGTTTGTAGGAATTGCTAGAGTTGTGGGGTTACATCTTTCTGATAATAGCAAAAACAGGATTTTGGATAAGAAAAAAAGATTATGGATTACTAACCTGGGAGCTTTATATAAACCTGGTTTGAATGGGTACTGGGGATTAACTATGAGGGTGTCTGTGTACTGTACTTTTCATTAGTTTTATTGTTGTGAGATGATATAATAGCTTAAATATTAAGTTAATTATATTATATGTTTATATATTTTTTTGATACACAAGGATATGTGGAATAATAAGGGAATATATACCATGTATATGTTTATTATGCTACAGGAAGATTGTAGATGCCCTAATAATTTATTTTATTTATTTTTATTTTTTTATATTGTATATGCATATTGTTATGGAATGTCATTTAACACTTGTAACTACTATAGCTTTAATTGGCTGTGTATTGAACTGAAGAGGGAAGTCATGTAATTACACACCGAGGACGCTAGAGGGCAAAATCGGACACCGGTCTGTGGTAGTCTGTACCATATTTTTCACTAACTCCACTGCTGAGAGATGGTATAACAGTAAAAAATAAAATTGAGCTATTTTAGCTCACTCAAAAGTGCTTCCAGACTCGTTTTTTTGCCTGTATTTGGGCATTTTATCAAAAGAAGCTTTGCTGGGTTGAGTGCTGGTATTTTGTTTTGGTGTTGTGCTTATTAACCGGAGCACCCCTTTTAACACGTGCACCGCTACTTTTGGATTCAGATATACAGGATCTATATTAGTGTATCGAATGGACTAAATAGCTTTTATATACACACACATACGCACACATATACATATACACACATATAGATATATAGGATCTATATTAGTGTATCGAATGGACTAAATAGCGAAAGCTATTAAGTCTATCTAATACTGTCGAAATGGCAAAATAGCGAAGACACGGAACATTGAATTTTTTTCCCAGGGAAAAAATTCGGTGGGCCGTCTTCGGGACTTTGCCATTTCCTCCACTATGGTGTGACCTCGGAGTTGGTATATTTAAGTAGGGGGGTGTGGGGGCGAAGCCCCCACTTAACTTTGTATTTAAGTTTTTTTTTTTTTTTTTTTCCGGAGCAGCAAATTTTTCCCTGGGAAAAAAAATTTTGTTCCGTATGTTCGATATTTTGTGGTTTAGACATTATCTGTACGATGAAATAGCGTTCGCTATTTTCATTGTATGATAAGGTAATATAGACACTGTATATATACATGTATGTATACACATGTGTATATGTATGTGTGTGTGTGTGTGTGTATATATATATATATATATATATATATATATATATATATATATATATATAATATAAATATGTGTGTGCATATATATGTGTATATACACACGTGTGTGTGTGTATATGTGTGTATGTATATATATATATATATATATATATATATATATATATATATATATATATATATATACACACATACATACACAGATATATATTTATATATATGTGTGTGTGTATATATATATATCTATATATATATATATATGTGTGTGTGTGTGTATGTATGTATGTATATATATATATATATATATATATATGTATATGTATATATATATATATATATATATATATGTATATACACACACGTCTAGATAAATGTAGATTATTAGAAACCGCTAGTATTAATGAGGCGAATGCCAAAGTACAGGTTGCAAAAGGAAATATAACAATGGCTACTGCTTCTAATATAGAAGCTAATGTGGACAAAATGCAATGGAAGGCCAATAATTTTGATTTTCAGCAAGAATTTAATAGAGCGATTCCTGCTACAAGAGTGAACTTAACCCTAGCAGAACGCCTAAAAAGCTTTGAAAAGAAATTATATGCAATGAAAAAGTTACAGTTGGAGAACGGGTATCTAATGAGGAACATTGAATTGGGATTGGTACCTCGTGGGTTGCGATTATGGAGATACCCTAACGGTATAGCCGGTGATAATGAAATGATTCAAGAAGTGCACCAATTGTTTGATAACACAGGGTTGGAGCTAATGAAAATTATGATTAAATATAACAATGTGGTTATAGCCCGGCAAATGAGTGAATTAGAACAGGATAATGACAATATATTGAATGATTTAAATTTTGAAAGTTATTTAACCAACTATAAAAACATTTTGAGTAGTATTGACAATGATTGCCATGTAATATTTCAAAGAAAAA
>NC_056743.1:683264150-683351650 GCF_019279795.1 Protopterus annectens
TCAGTTTGACATTTCTTCTATAATATTTCAGACTGGACAGAAAAAGAAAAGCATTTGCTGCAGATAAATAAAGACAATACCCAGTACATTATACATACAACCATAGGTGGTGCATATGTAACCATGGAAACGTGCATTTTATGGTCTGCTTGCCCTATCATTTCACTGTTTCCAATGCACACAGCAGACTCTGCATATGTATGCTTGTGTGGGTGTTGTTCTATTTCTTTTTTTTTTCATTTAATTCATTTATTAATTAGTTTGTTGACTTGGTAATTATGATGTCCTTATTGAAGATGCTCTCTTTACTGGCAAAAACTAAATGTTAACTCTTAGGAAATGGCAAGTACAATAATCTGAGATTGAACACGTAACTTACTATCATGCTTTAACATAATAGAAATATTCATTCTCATTCACTCTCTGATAACCAGTTTATCCTAGTCAGGGTGTCAAGAAAAGTAAACCCTGTCCCAGAACTCAGTGGGTAAAGGGGTATAAGGCAGAGGACTAATCCTAGAAACCATACCAGCCTCTCTCAGCAGAATTATGTGCAGTTAGGAAGACTTCCAATTCACTTTATTTTTTATTTATTTATCCTTTTGTTAACCAGGTTAGTCCCCCAAGGCTAGGAGCCTCTTTTATAGTGGAGACCCAAGGTGCTATTATACTACTAGGAGAAATTTGGCCAGGGCATCAGGGAACTTCCCCTACTCTTTTCAGTAGGTGTCATGGGATCTTTTATAGCCACCTGAGCTACCACCAACTCAAGCACATGGGACCTCAGTGTAACACCTCATCTGAAGGGCAACACACTCAAGAGTGTAGTATGCCCCTTTATACTACACTGCAGTGTCAGCAATTGTTCTACATGGTGTGGGAATAGAACCCACAGCCTTCTATACCAAAGATAAGTGCACTACCTGTTGTGCCACTGACTCTGACTGCTGGGTGCCTTTTTAGGATGAGGGAGGAAATGAAGTGCCTGGCAAAAACCCATAAAAGTAAGATATGCAGATTCTGTATAGGAGGAAACCCAGTTTGGCATCAAACCTGAGAACAAAGCATTGTCATGCCACAAAGTTTGCACCACTGTAGGTACAAATATTGATATGGTTATAAACACACACACACACACACACACACACACACACACACACACACACACACACACACACACACACACACACACACACACACACACACACACACACACATACACACTCACATGAAGACACAGACATGGCAGTTAGCAGTCTTACTGTCTTCATCAGGCAAGATGGTAGACAGAACTGTTGTCTGTAAAACATCACTATTAGCCAGTGTCCCTCTGGCGAGCAGCGGGGGGTGCTTTAGAAACTGATAGTGGGCAGATAGCTCATTACACTTCTCTAAAAAAGTTAGAGATAATGTCATGCATCTCAAATCTGGAAGGGTACAGCTAAAAACCCTTCGTACATGAGCAGGACACATTTCTAATGGTTAAGGCATATAGAAGCAGACATACTGTGTTCACCATTTTGGAATATTAGGCACATTCAAGCATGCTTATTAACCAATGACAGAGTGATATAGTACACGTACAGAAAAAAATAAGAGCTTCCCATTTTCAGATATATAGTGCCACAATATAGCAAATTCAATTGGAGATTTGAACTGTGTGTGTGTGTGTGTGTGTGTGTGTGTGTGTGTGTGTGTGTGTGTGTGTGTGTGTGTGTGTGTGTGTGTGTGTGTGTGTGTGTGCGTGTGTGAGCATGTGTGTGTGTGTGTGTGTGTGTGTGTGTGTGTGTGTGTGTGTGTGTGTGTGTGTGTGTGTGTGTGTGTGTGTGTGTGTGTGTGTGTGTGCGTGTGTGTGTGTGTGTGTGTGTGTGTGTGTGTGTGTGTGTGTGTGTGTGTGTGCGTGTGTGTGTGTGTGTGTGTGTGTGTGTGTGTGTGTGTGTGTGTGTGTGTGTGTGTGTGTGTGTGTGTGTGTGTGTGTGTGTGTGTGTGTGTGTGTGTGTGCGTGTGTGTGTGCGTGCGTGTGTGTGTGTGTGTGTGTCTGTGTGTGTGCCTGTCTGTGTGTGTGAGCATGCATTATGGAACATTAAAGGCAGTAGCGGTACTGTTTATCATACAAAGTTCTTAGGGATAACAAGTTCACAGGCCGTACTTCCAGAACAGCTCCTTACTGCTGAGTCACAGTCTTTTTCATTGTTTGTGTATTTCTCTCTTCCCCCTCAGTACTTAGGACTCCTTTTACAAGAACAAATGCCAGCTTCCTCATGATGTCTTCTTTCAGGTCATTCTGTTGTCTCACTTCTACATCCACTGCACCACATAGCAAATCCCGTCTCCAAAAAAGGGAGAACTTCACAGGACCTTTTATATACAACTTTAATTCCATCATTAACTAAACCTACTCTGGCTAATATATACAATTGTCTATCTGATCTTAATGGATCTGGTCCTCACTAATACAGGAGAGTGCTGCACACTCCCTAGTGTAAATGTCTTCCCTGGTAAGGTCAGACCACAAAACAGTAGTCTCTTTTGAAGTAAAAATAAAACCTGCCCCCCCCCACCCACCCACCCAGCTGGAATACTCAGGAACTACTCTAAGACTAACTTCCTACTATTAATTAATAGCCAGGCATAATTTCAATCCCCAATAAACCCTGGGAACACTGCTGCCTACTCAGAACTGTTCACAGAAACCCTATAAAAGCATGTTAATAGGTGAACAGAGGCAGTTGTACCCATCAGGAAGAAGAACAAAATTATCTCAAATAACAAGCCACCCTGATGGACTCACAAAATCAATAGGCTGTATAACAGAAGGAAGGAAATCATGGCAAAAATTAGGAGCTGCAGCACCCAGCAGGATAAAATCACTCTCATCAAGCTAAACAAACAATTCAGAGGACAGATAAAGTCTACCAAAGCCAAATTTTAAGTAAATTTGGCCTCCCAGGCCAAGGACAGCCACAGGGCATTCTTTAGCTATGTCTGCAACCTCAAAGACAATACACAGTTGTGTGCAGAGCTAACTGTAAATGGAGCCACCTATATTGAGCCAGAAGAGATAGCAAACCTACTGGCTGACAAATTCAGCTCCAACTTTACCCATCTCTCGCCCTCAACCATCCCTCAGGAAATACCAACAAATATAACTCCCCTGCTATCACTAGGGAACAGGTCCTTAATGTCCTCTCTAAGGCCAAGAACACTGCATCAATGGGCCCAGACAATATCCCAGGATGCCTTCTAAATAACATAAAACATGACCTATCAGGTCCTCTGGAACTGCTATTTAACTGTATCCTCCAAACAGGCTTCGTGCCTCATGAATGGAGAACAGCAACAGTCATCCCTCTGCACAAAGGTGGACCATCTACAGACCCTGGAAACTACAGACCCATAAGCCTCATTAATCTCATATGCAAAAGCATGGAAAGAATTATCATGGAAATGATCACTATTGATATAGTACACCTCAGGACACTGGACCCAGCCCAATTTGGTTTCATCAAGTGCAGGTCATGCCTACTCAACCTGGTCGACTTCTTTGAGAAGGCCATCAAAGCAATGGATGAGGGCAAAATGGTTCACACTGCCTACCTTGACCTGGCCAAAGCATTTGACACAATACCCCACTTGTGCATTGTTGACAAAATCAAGAGGTATAAACTCTTATATCAACCAGTGGAAAGCCAACTGGCTCACAGAAGGACCCAGGAAGTCAGAATTGGGGAGTCTACCTCTACAAAGAGGCCAGTCATGTGGAGTCCCCTCAGGGATCAGTCCTGGGACCACTCCTTTTTGGCATGAATGAATTAGGAGAGGTTTTTTTTTTTTTTATAATTTCTATCTTTTCTTTTTGGGGGCTTCACAATCCACTTTCCTGTCACACATCCTAGGGAATTAGCCTCTGTTGTTGCTATTTTACTCTTGAAAATATTAGCAATTAACATAGTTTGTTTTAAGGTGACTAATACAGCTCGTAACTTGTTCAGATGGGAGTTCCATTCCTCAAAGTAGATGAAAACATCATCTAAGCAGGTAGCAGCTACTGGCTATAGGGCTTTAGGACACAGTTGTGAGTCACTGGAAGGTTGAAGAGGCACTAAATAACCCAAAAGAAAGGACAGCATACTGGTATAATTCTCCAGATGTTGAAAAAGCTGCTTTTTTAACTTCACTATTTAGAAGGATTTGCCAGTACATCTTGGTAAAAATGTAGTGTTTTGTTTGGGGGCTCGCAGCGTTTTTTTGTAGTTTTTGGTTTCTGGTTCTACTGCTGGCATCAATTTTGGAAAAATGTAGTGTTGCCAAGAAACATGTCCACGTGGGTCAACTTAATTTTGAGATACTGTTCGACTTTGTGAAATCATGGGAGAACCTGATGGTTACATCAGATTTAGTGACTAATGCTGTAGGGTTGTTTTACTCTCTGACCCTTCTATTACTCCATCATAAGCATCTTCTCTACTACTTCTCAGGCTGCCGTTCTTTGTGACTCTGGTATTCTTTACGTTTTTATGTTAACTTAGACTGCTCTGAATAGGGTGTTTAATCAGGTTTGCTCTGCCCAGCAGCTCTAAAAGCAGTTCCTTGCTCTATGTTATAATTCTGTAACACAAACTCTTTTATTTCATGCTCTGTGGCTTAGATTGTGTATCCTCTACCTGAACTGTAGACACTGAGGTCAGTTTTCATCACTAGAATCAATAGTCTATGCTGTTAAACTACCACAGAGCAAAATTCACCACCTTTAAATTCCTTGGTCATTACATCTGTATTATACACCCCATGCCGTGTTGCTTGGGCTCTTTTCTTGGGTGTCTGGCATATGGCTTCACCACTTTCAGTCTGTAAGTTGGTATAGTGTTATATGACTATTTTAAATGATATTCTAGCTTCTTCCCAAGGATTCTCTGGGAATATTTAACTATCCATAAGGGTGCCTGACATATAGTAACGCAAAATGACTGAACTCTGTTAAGATTGTGGTACTTCTCTAATGACAGGCAGGAGGTATATAATTAACTGGTTCCGGTGTTTGCCTTATTCCAAATACTTATTTTCAGCATGAACTTTAATGTTTGGTTAAAACACCCTCCTAATCCATCTGTCTGGGGATGGTACACTGAGGTTAGTACTTGACTGCCCTTAAAACCACTGGAACAGCTGGTGCATTATTCTGTACATAAATGGAGTCCCCTAGCCAGTAAGTATTTCCTTAGGTATTCCTACTCTGAAAAATAATAAAGCTATCTCCCTAGCTATAGCTTTAACATTAGCCCTGCATCCTGTGATAGCCTCAAGTTAGTTAGTCACACAGTCACAAATAAATATACTGAAACTCATAACTGGAATTTAGCAATTGCCCAACAATTGCCCATACATTCAAATGGTACCTGTATGATACACATTATAATCAGATGATGTTTAAAGTCTGGATGGAGGCTATCCCGTGACATTCAAGGCATCCAACACAACAATTTTCACCTTATTTCATTGTTCCTGATCAGCAAAATCTTGTTGGGATCCTTCCATTAGCCATATCAATAATGTTACCATTAAATTTCTGAGAGGCTTGGATACCAACAGCTGGCATGCTCTTTCCTCCCCATCCTTATTTCTCTATACAGTAAGCCATTTTGTATCTCAAAATATAGGCAAGAAGTAAACATATTATGTAAAGATTCTTCCCTTACAAATCTATATTGTCCTTTACTCTGCTCAAAGTGTCATCTTCCCATTGAACCATTTTAACAATGGCTTACCTGAAGGTCAGCCAGTTGTGAAGATTTCTTGAGGGCAGCTTGTTGAAAGGCAGAGGATAGGGCATCCTTTCCTAACAACACATGCATTGCAGTGTCAGTATCTAACTTTTCTCCTACAAAAGGCAACTTATACTAACATCTTTAGCTTCAGTTGCTATCTCTGCCTTGTTCATAGGTTCATAGGTTCATACTAGGCTATCTGCCCTAGGGCATTTATAAGCCTAGCCAGAGTGTATTTGGCTTTCACCACCCATTTTTAAATTTATTTTGCTATGCCCTTTTTCAAGGTTAGTATACTGCGCCTCTGTCTAACAGTGACACAGAAGTGATACCCGGGGTAAACCTACGATCTCCCATCCACTCATCAAGATTCCTCTTGAAGAGAGTCAATGAGGGACTCTGCCTAACCTGGACTGGGATTTTATTCGAGAGTGAAGGGAGCCTCTGGGTTATGAATCTGTCCCTCCAGCATGTCCTATTTATTTCAGTGCTGAGGTTCAAGACTCTCAAGTGCGTAGCTTGATGGGATCTGGATTTTCTGAGGTGCAGCATGTCCATTAATTCCGGGTTGGACATGGCTTTATACGTCAGGCACAGATCGCCTCTGAGCAGGCAGTATGCCACTGAGTAGAGCTGGAGTTTCTTTAACCGGGCAGCATATAGCATCTGTTTGAGCCCTTTGATCCTCTTGGTGAGGTACTTTTGGGGTCTTTCCAGTTGCTGCAGGTGTCTGGTAAGGTACATCCCAAAAGGGGCATTGTACTCAATTATGGGCCTGATGAGGGATGAGTAAAGAGGCATGATGACCTCCCCTGATCTAGATGTGAATCCCTTCATGATTAGGTGGGCTATATAAAATGTTTTTCTAACCACTTTGGCCACGTGGTTATCAAATGAGAGATTGCTATCAACTTGGGTCCCCAGGTCCCTAATTACTTCTTCTGTACTTAATGGATTACCACCTATGTGGTAATTTGTGGGCACTTTGTTTTTGCCAAAAAACTTTTTTTTTTTTTTTGTTCTTGTTCTGTTCCGTCCTGATCCTGATACATTGGACCCTCTTTCTTCTGTTTAGTGTTCCTGTATTTTGGTTCAACAGTAGTATTCCTGGAGATCTATTCAGGGTTTTATTTTCTCTCAGTATACTCCACCCTCTATTTTTCTCCTTCTTTATCAGTTTCAGAGTGACTCAGTACTATCTTATCAATTATCTTTTCTCTTCTCAGGGTTGCTTTCTTCCTACAAAGGCTTTATTTTCAGTTTTACTTTTCCCCCAAACTTGGTGATAGTCTTATACTAACAGAAATGGGTTTAGAACTCTAACCAAGCACTGTTTCATTTCTTCTTTGAATGGTATAGATTCTTGGTTCTGTATCCTTAGCTGAATTTTTGAAACTTTATGGCTTTCTGACACTATGCACTGATCTTTGTTAGATTCATACACTTTAACAAATATATCTGGTGGTTGTTCCCCCACTATTTTCAAGTTAAGCAGACTTATATATGCACACTTACTCACTTGCTAGTTCCCTTCCCCATTTTAATAGGGCAGTCTATCAAAATAGGTACCATTGTCTCACTGCTTCCACAAATCTTTAAAGTAAAAAAATGTAATTTCCTATTATCATGCCATTTGTTAAAATAGGATGTGCTGGTGCAGCAGTTAGCATTGTTGCCTCACAGCAAGAGGTTCTTCAGTTCGATTCTCGGTTGGAGTTCCTTCTGTGTGGAGTCTGCATGTCCTTCCTGTGGTCTATCAACTTTAAACACATGCAGGTAGGTGCATGTGTGCCTTCCCTGAAGGTTGGGCGCCAGGGTGGCGACTCGACATTGTAAAACTCCACTGCCAATCAATAGCGGTGATCTGTTGTGGCGACCCCTAACCAGGAAAAGGTGAAAGTCTAAGTTATACCATTTGTTAAATTAGGTACTATAGCAACAGGATGAACATTCTTCCTGAATACAGCTTGTGTGACCAGCTGAGTAATGGAGTACTGTTTCTGAGGTTTTCTCCCGACATGCTTGCATACATACATATATACATGTGTGCATATGTACTACCCCTTTATCAGCATGATCATTCTGCCTGAATCTAGCAGTTCTTGCAGATGTCTGTCAACAGTTCAGATACTGCACTTAATTAACTTTGCAGCAGCGCAGCAAGAGAATACAGTTTCACCCTTTCAGAAAGATAATTTATCACATTCCATAAGCATAACATCACAAGTACCATGCTTTTCAGAGGTAAACGTTTCCTGAGGTCTAGCTGTATTACTGTCACTGGTACAAACACTTTTATCCACATTTGAATTAAAGTATGTCTATGACTAATACTTTCTGTTCACTAACAGCTGAAACATGCCTAGACTGCTGAGTTGTACACAGTCTCATGGCTTAATACTCTTTCATCCAGAAGAGGATCAGTTTGATACATTGACTTTCTTAAAGCAGTAGGTAAACGTCTTTTGAGTTTATCACTAGCAAACAGTTCTACCACTTTGGTTTTAATGTACTGACTCCCAATATCTAACCATAAATTAATTATGATTTTTCACATAACTATGATCTTACCATTTTATTGTGGGAACAAGTCCACCTAAGAAACTTCTGAGCTTATTTATCTGACTGCCTCTAAAGTAAGACCAGCTCTGGCAAGTAATGCTTTGTTAACCTTATAACTGTCCTGCTGCTCAGTTGCATCCATGTCTATAAATGCTTTCAGTGGTTCTCAGGTCAGCTGGCTGAAAGGTCCCTAGACCAGCTGCTTAGACCTACACCTCCTGGTGGGCATTCCAGTCAAAGATGACAAGATATACCTTTACGGCCTCCTCCCAGGTTAGCTGTTGTGTAGAATAGTTCTTGTTGTAGCCACTGATATGGCCACTGCCACCATCTCTTCAGTTGTGCCAGTGATGGTCTGCAATAGTTGTTTCACAGTTATCACTCTGGTAACTGTAGCCTACAGAGGTATAGTCATCAAAGGAAGAAAAACTCCCACCGCACAGAACTGTCTCTTATAAGTGAACGTTTTATGGTAGCAACAATACAGTCTAAGGACATTGACATAACAAGTGACAAAAATGCCCACTGCAAACCACAAATGTGGAACAGAACATTAAATACAACATAGACTCAAGTCAAAACAGCATTCATTACAAAAGAACTTAAAACTGCAGCTTCATCTCTCGCAAAAGTCTGTGTATACCTGACTGCATTTTACTTTGCATGTTTCAAGTTTATGGCTTGGAGCAGGATGATTTTTACTGTCAATGTTTTTAGTTCAATGTTTTTATGTCTATAATCAATTCTGCTATGTTTTATAGCTTCACTTATCTTACACACACACACACACACACACACACACACACATATATATGTGTGTGTGTGTGTGTGTGTGTGTGTGTGTGTGTAGATATATATATATATATATATATATATATATATATATATAGCCCCTGCTTTTTATTGTGAATCATTAAAAGGGAGAGACTCATCAGCATTCCAAAATACATATAGCTATGTATGTATGAGTGTATTAGTTATAGATAGATTAGATAGATAGATAGACAGACAGATAGATAGACAGAAATACAGATAATTCACGCCCACACACACACACACACACACACACACACACACACACACACACACACACACACACACACACACACACACACACACACACACACACACACACACACACACACACACACACACTCATACATGCATACATATATGTATTGTGGAACATTAAAGGTACAAGAAACTCTAGTCTTATAAAACAGCATTTTTACCATGCAAAAGCTTACAAATGCAAGTTTTTCCTCAAACAAAAATCATAGGGTTGACAAGTTCACAGGCAGTGCCTCTAAAAATGTTCACCATTTCCACTACTGTAGTAGTCTTTAGGCCAGTGATGGCAAACATTTTGGGTTCGGCATGTCAAAAATTCGGAAAATGCCTAACTTGACTTTGTTGGTGTGTCACCCCCTCCCAAAAAAATGTAAATAAAATAAATAAATAAATGCATGAATGAATAAATAAATAAATACCTAAAACTAAATAAAACAGCATAGCTCTTAATACTTCAGGGATAAATCTCAGCAGAATCAGAGACAAATCTAGAAATAAGAGACATGGACCATTTTAAACTACTAGCACTATTAATTTGAGACACTGACAGAAAAAAATGAGGGTGAATTAATATACATTTTCTGAAGTAAAATAAGTCTATAAATCTAATTATTTCATTATTAAGTGTAAAAAGTCACCACTTTTGGGAGGAATTAAGAGGGACAGTTAAGAGGAATGTAAAATAGCACATGCTTAGAAATGCAGACTACTTGCCCTTTGCAGAAATGTAACTACAAAGAGAAAACAACGTCAGCACTGCCCTTTGCAGACTCTGTCGAGACAGTATGCTGAAATAGTCATTGAGGTTAATAACTTCCTTACCTCTGCAACAGCACTGTTGAACTGGCTCCTGGCAAAAAAAAATAATTCTATGCACTTCACACAAGCAACAAATGCAAAAGCAGTTACTTGGGTGTTGGTGAACACTGGTGTGTCACCCAAAATATTGTGGCATGTCACCTTTAACATAGGCTCACCATCACTGCTTTTGGCTGTATAGGTTGTGTAACAGGACAGCTTCCAAAAGCTCTAGCTCCCTCCCACACACCCACTCTGACTAGTACTTGGTCAGCTTTTTGGAGGGTAGAAGTCTTAGAACAACTTGTGAACATGACTGATGTCATGTTGGCATGGGGTGGTACCAAAACACAGCATGTGTGAGAATGATTAGGTAATTAAACAGACTTACATCCTAGGATATAAAAATGAATAAAGGAAAATCTCTTACTGTGTCATTGCTAAAGTACATTGATCAGCTTCTTACAGCTAATGGGTTTCAACCAGCTGACAGCAAAGTGTATGCTTTTGTAAATATGCGAAGTACAGTGTCCATAACTTAATTTTTTGTGTTTCTTAAGAATGGCAGTTTGCCTGTCCAAGTTCATTCCACACCTGTAGATATAAGTGCATACCTAAAAAGCTGCTTAAGCAAAATGTGATTTAAAGCTGGAGTGAAGAGAAAACTACTAGTTAGGAGTCACTGAGAGTTCTGATAACTACAACAACATATAAATATTTCCTTACAACTTACCTACAATACATCGAGTGGATACGGACCAGAAGGACGTGAAACAGTACTACTGCAAGAAAGTAGGCCTGTTATGCATCTAGACCACTGACAGACGCACAAGTAAGATACATAAACCAAGACAGAAAAGCTAGTCATTGTCTTGGATGTCACAAGTTCTATGCAAATGGATATCGACTAAAGCAGAGATGCGAGGAGACAGCCGTTTCCAACATTAAAGTAGAGGACTGACTTTACTTCCTTCTTGTTTGTGAACAATGAAAAATAAAAACACTTAAACATTACAATATTAAGCAACAGTAATAAAAAGTCCAAATCTTCAGATGTTAATTCATCTTCTATAAAGGTACTGAAGAAACAAACTCAAGCAGACGTAGTCACTGTAATAACTCAGCATTTATTTACGGTAAGCACTTTGAAGACATACCAAAGTAGAAGTAGACCATAAAAATTGCAGAATATTTTTAAAATGTCACTGAGTAGAGAACCTGCAAGAACTACATAAATGATATTGACTCTTCAGAAATAGCAGTAGTTTAGTATAAACCAAATAAAATGATGCATATTGCTTATTTATTTTATTTTGTGTTTGTTGACTGGGGCAGAGCACTGATCTTCATGGGCCTTTTTTAGACTCAACCCAGGAGCAAGGTTTGGTTAAGTGACTTACTCAATCACACAATTAAGCAATCAAAGTTGAGAGAATCATACCCTGGACCCCCTGGACCACTGGTTTACAGGAAAGAACTTATTCACAGCTCATCTCTCTGTGCCAACTGCCAGGCAATTGCTTACATGCTGTGTAGAGCATATATGAAGAAATGCAAAGAAGATCTATTCAAAGAAGATTTGGAAGTTCTGTGAATTGTGATGGAGATTCAATTAACTCCTGAAAACTACAATAATTACAACTACCAGAGAAAACACAGTTGCAAAGGGACATTGGAATGATAGTTTGGACAGATACTGGACTGCATCTCCATTTGTTGATTCAGTGGTACTAAGCTTTTAGACTTTCAGAGAAAAAAATTCATGTATTGAAAGTCTGTTGTTCAAGAGGACAAAACCCCAATTACATACAAAATGAAACATCAAATGTCTCAGAAAATTCATGAGCCTGATCACATCTGAGAATATCGGTGTAAATAAAAAAACAAGAGGCATCCATGCATTGAACTAAGATGACCACAGATACACTACAGAGTTGATTATCCAGATGTCAATTATCCAAAATGTCAATTATCCGAACACAACCTTCCAAAGTTTTTGGGTAGAAAAAAATCATAAAGTCTGAATATGTAAACGTTATACATATTCGCTTGTGGTTTTTTGAGCTTGTAGCCCACTCGTGTGAAAAATATTCTTTATTGTCCACTGGAATCACTGAATGGTTGAAAAGTGCATTCCCTGCATGCAGGAAAAACAAGATTTTAGAAGTTTTTTATCTGGCTCAGTGTATGTTTGATTATCCAAACTACCCTAGGCCCCAATTAGTTCAGATAATCAACTCTATGGTAGAATAAATGTTTCAAAACTAGTCTCTGTGAGGCATGAATAAAAATCAGAACCAAAAAAAGAAAGTCTACCTCATGAGATTCCAGCATTATCTTGGGTGAAATGCCTCTCAACTGTACAGATTTTCGCAGAATGTACAGATTTTTGCCTTATATTTTTGGTCCATTTTTCATAAAATTGTGGCTTTTTGGCAAATTAGTGGCAAATCATTAAATATTGAAGTTAGAAAAATAATGACAGACATTTGAGTTTTAGACTTCATACCCTTCAGAAAATTCATGCTAATGCAAAACCTGTTATTCCATCAACTTTCTAAGTTTGTAAGAGCAATATTTAAAAATTGTCCCTATTTGTACCACTTTTTTCAAGGCTTTGTCCAGATTTCTTACTCTAAGAGGTTGAGAGAATAATTTACTTGTTTTAGTGCCACGGTTACAGATTTCTGTCAGGCTGAAAATTATGTAAAATATCTCAAAGTTGTCCATTTAAACATTACTAAAGTGTCTGTTCATGGGATCATAGGAGGTTATTAGGCTAATGTCCCTGGGACCCTTACAAGCCTAGCCAAGAGTTTATCCTCAAAAAGAAACCTCAGTCACAACTGTCACCCCTGTCAATGAGGGAAACAGGTGGAACCCCTGGGACAAATTTGTGGTTTCCCATCCACTCATCAAGGTTGCGCTTGAAGATGGTCAGCGAGGTGCTCTGTTTGACATGTATGGGGAGTCTATTCCAGAGACGGGGCAGCCTCTGGGAGACAAACCTGTCTCTCCAGCAGGTTTTATTGATGTCACGTATTAGATTCAGGCCTTTCAAGTGAGTAATGCATGAGGAGTTAGACTTATGGATATCGAGCATCTCTAGTATGGCAGGGTCCAAGATTGCCTTGTGGGTGAGACACAGATCATCCCTGACCAACCTGTACAATACCAAATAGCATGATAGTGATTTGAGCCTGTCCACATAGGACAGGTGTTGGAGGCCATGTATTCTCTTTGTGAAGTATTTCAGTGGTCTTTCCAGTTAGTGCAGATGTTTGGAGAGGTACATACCAAACGGGGCATTATACTCAATTATTGGTCTAATGAGGGAGGAGTATAGAGAGGTAATAACCTCCTTTTTTTCTGGATGCAATCCCTTTACTTATGAGATGAACCAAGTAAAAGGCTTTTCTGACCACTGCCACTACATGATGGTCGAATGTGAGTTTGTTCTCAACCTGAGTGCCCAGGTCTCACACCACAGGTTGTGTACTTAGGGGGTTGCCGTTGATGTGGTAATCAGTAGGGGCCATGTTTTTGCTGAATGGTATCATGATACATTTTTTTGTGTTTAGCTTGAGGCCATGACTTTGGCACCAGTCATTAGTTTCTGTGAGACCCTCTTGAAGTATGTTAACATCATTTGCTTTATATGCCAGACAAAGGTCACCTCTGAGGAGTCTGTATGAGACTGAGTAGAGGGACAATGACAACACCCAACTTACAGTCATCTGCAATCTTGGTCAGCTACAAGCCTTTTGTCTTTGCCTGGACCTGTGAGAAGTAGATGCCAAATAGTAGGGGTCCCAGAACAGATCCCTGGGGAGCTCCACTAGTGAGAGGTCTGCTACTGGAGGTGGAGGTGCCTATTTTTGCTTTGAGGGTACTGTCAGTAAGCCAGTTGGCTGCCCACCTGATGAGATAGGGATTTACGCCAAGTTGTGTTAGTTTTTCGATGATGCCTGAGTGGGGGATTGTATCAAAGGCCTTAGCCAGGTTAAGGTAAGCTGTATGTACTGACTTTCCCTCATCCAGGGCCTTGGTAACAGTCTCAAAAAAGTCAACCAGGTTCAACAGGCAAGAACTGCCCTTGATGAATCTGAACTGTGTGGGGTCAAGTGCTTGGTGACTGCCTATGTCCTTGTTTATGAGTTCCATAATAATATGCTCCGTGGCTTTACAGATCACACTTGTCAAGCTAATGGGGCGATAGTTTCCAGGGTTAGTAGTGGCACCACCTCTGTGCAAGGGGATGATGATGGCAGTTCTCCACTCTTATGAAATGAAGCCTGTACTTAGGCTGTGGTTGAATAAGGTGCTCAATGGGGAAGCCAGTTCTTGCTGAAGATGGTGCAGAATACAGCCTGGGATACTATCAGGTCCCATGGAAGCTGTGTTCATTGCCAAGGATAGGGCCTTTATCACTTGATCTATGGAGATGTGAGGTGCGGGACAAGTATTGGGGATGTCAAAAGGACCTTTAGGGGGGGTACAGGGGGTGATGTTTCCACTGAACTTATCTGCTAGCAGGTTGGCTAAGTCAACAGGATCAGTGCAAGTGATACTGTTAAGTACTAATTCAGAACAAACCTGGGCTTTGCCATGGAGGATCCTGATGTAATTAAAGAAGGGTTTGTGTTTTCCCTTTGTTTCTGAGGCTAGTTTCGATTAATAATTAGCTTTGGAGGCTTTCACTAGTGATCTAATTTGCTTGTTGAGGCTAAGGAGGGAGATTTTCTAATTTGGAATATGTTCCTTTTTACCCTTGGACAACAGTTTCTTCCTTTTGTTGTAAAGCCTGTTGATAGAGGATGTCCACCCAACAGATCTGTGTTTACTTGAGGAGTAGGTTTTAAATCTATTGGGTATGGCTGAGTCCATGCAGTTGTACAGGTGCATATTGTTCAGCATAATCTTCTGCATCCTCTGAGGGGGGCAGTGATGTGAAGCTACAGATACTCTCCCTTAGAAGGTTGTAGCCAGCTTTTGAGAAGTTTTTTAGTTTGATTACAGTCAGAGGGGGTTGGGTAGGATAAAAACTCCGAATGAGACAGTCTGATGATCTGATCTCACCAGGGAATAACATACTATGGGAATGGTGCAGTGGTTGCCCATGTTGGTGAGAACCAAGTCCAGAATGTTATCCTTGTTGGGGATGAGATAATCTGGTCTAGTGTGTTAGAATTGATGAAGTTAAGGAATTGTTGAGTGAGTGATTAGTGCAGGAATAGTTCATATAGTCTATGGTGGGGTAGTTGAAGTCACCAATGATCAGGTTGTTAGGGAGTACCTTAATGGAGTCAAGTAGATCCAGGAAAGAGGAATGGGTCTCTTGAGTCATAGATGGGGGTCTATAGCTGGCTATAACTGGATAAGTGTCTTGCCAACTGTCAGTTGTACCTGGAGTAGTTGCAGTGCATCATGCTGATAAACCAGTCTGGAGGTGTGCCTGTCCTTAATGAAAATAGAAACTCCACCACCCTTAGTCTTTCCGACCTAATTTTGGGGTTGGAATGTGTGGAATGAGGTATAGCCTGGTAAGGCAGGGGTGCTGTCTGCAGCCCTGAACCAGGTTTCCGTGACTGCACAGACATCGGCATCTTCCAGTGCAAGGACAGCCTGTTGTGACAAATGTGCTTAAATCAAGCTTTACTACAATGGAATACCTCACCAAGTAATTTTAGACAAATGCCTACAATTTGTTAAGTCAGATTTTTTTCTAAGGGTTATCAGTTTCAGCATATTATTTCAAGGTATGCTCATAGAATGTCCACAGATTATAATTCAGAATAGTGAGACTTTAAGTGTAATTGTGAATTGTGAGAAATGTACTGTATACTAATTCTCAGAGTGTGCTATCACAGAGCTTCCCTGCAACTCTGGGAGACAATGATAACTAGCAGAATTGTAGGAGCACAAACACCCATGTGGTAGTATATAAGAGTGATGTCTGCTGCAAAAATGCACTAAAAGTGTAACAGCAGATTTTACAATGTGTTGTTTTTGTTTCAGATTCATAGATTAATAATGTATCAGATCTAAATGGTATTCTAGATCTGTATTGCGTCTAGATCTAAGGATGTCATTGTTCTTCTTTATTCACCCCTCATTAGGCCAATCATTGAATATAATGCCCTCTTTGGCATGCATCTGCCCAGATACATGCAACAACTGAAGCACCCATAGAGATACCTTAATAAAAGGATACAAGGCCTAAATAGCATGTCTTACATGGACTGATTCAAAATCCTGTCACCATACAGGGTATCCTACAGACTGCTAAGAAGTGACCTTTGTCTGGCATTCAAGGCATCCGCCAACCCAATATTGAAGGATTCACTGCACATCAGCAGGTCAAATGGCATCAGAAATATTCAGTCTAGGGATATAACCTCTTCTGCAACATCATCTGAACAATTTGGAAGGACATATCTTGCACAGGATATCGCTGTTCTGGAACAGAATCCCCATCCACATAAAACAAAGCTCATCCCTGTCCATATTCAAATGCAACTTAGCTCTATTGACAGAAAACAGAAAATTTACCCCAGGACTTACCCCTGTACTTATAATGGATGCAGACAGCTCCTAAATTCTTTATCTCATGCATGTGTCCCCTCAAATGTTCTATGGTATGATCCCAGTTATTCTCATTAGGGTTAATATATAATTATTGATTATAGGATGAGTAAGACCAGTCTCTAACTAAATGGGATAGGTCAATTTGAGTACAAAAAGGAAAATTAGCTAGGTTTAAATAGTCCTTGGGGCAGCTAGCTAAGTACTTTCCTATGACTCTTTCAAGTCTCATATTTCTGATAGAGCACTCTTCAGCTCCAAGATATTCACAGTCCAGTGCACGAGTAGAATGCATGGGGCAAACAGCGAGGCACATGATGCAGAAATGTAATGTCAGATCACCCATCTTGAATTGTTAGCCTGCATAAATATAGGTCATCACCTTCATAGCTATTGATGGAAAGAAGGATGAGATCCAGGTAACATCTTTTTTCAGTGTACTGATACCAGAAAGTAGAATTCAAGGTTCAAGAGTTACAGAAGAACAAACATATGGAACAGAAGCAATAGTATGATAGGATTGTTAGAAATTTATCACATCTGCAAAAAGGAAAGAATCAGAGTGACATTCGATGAAAACTTCTGCAGAAGTTTCACATACCAGTAACTGCATTAGGACATCACCAGAATATGACATTCTGCATTATTCAAGGAGGAGCCATAGAGCTGTACACAGAGGAAATCAAAGAATTTCAGGAGTTGCCATGTCAGAACTTTGTGATACAGAGTTCATTACCACAGCAAACAGCTAGGCCATGTATTTTAGTGGGTTTTTTTTTTTTTTTTTGTAAAAATGAAATCATTGGTGGAGCTTTACAAATCTAATTGTGTCTTTAAATATAGTTTTGATTAAATTACATTATAAATTCTCCTAGAGGATTTAAAGTGGGTGAGCTCTAAGAAGTTTGCAAATGATTTTATGATGTATGACAGTTCTGTAAAAAGTGTATATCTGATAAGATGCCCACAAGTACAGCTAACTATAAATATCCTTTTGTCTGAAAGAAAACAATATATTCACTTTAGCAGCTATAGTTGATCCCAGAAATTTTGCATCGCTTGTTTTCAGTGTAATCTTTTCTAGGAATTATTTTTTGTAATACTAACTGAATCATAATATTTTATCTTCTCCTAAGAGGACTTTAGGAGTGATAAGCACACAGTATATAATGACGATTCTATAGTATCTATGCAGCTGCTTCAACCCTTACCAGACTCCTCTGATCTGAGCAATACTGTAAGAATAATGGCTTAAAAAGTACTTCAGACTCTCTATCTCTTAATAGAAAAACATTCATATGTAGAGCAGAATGCTGTTGCACATGGAAGCTCATGACAGAAGGGATTTCAGGAACTGTCTGCTTAAAAATTAACCGGCCATGGTATATTGATTCCCAAAACTATAAGGATCCAGAATTACAACTATCTGATTTTTTTTTTACCTAGTATAATAAATGAGTACCGTGGGCATCTTGTCCCTGCTGCGCATTAGAGGTGAATCCTCCATTTCATTGAGACTTTGAATACTCCACGTTTACTGTTCATCCCTTTTTGGTGCTGCCTTTTGTTAACCTTTTGCACTGCCAATGACCCATGGCTGGAAACAGGCTAAGAAGCAGGCCAACAAGGACATTAAGAACTGGCCATTCTGTGGCTTCCCCACCTTATTCTCTGTGGTAATATTTGGGAGGTAAACAATTGAATGACTGACACATGGTCATCTCCTTGAGCAAAATGGAGGCTAGTAGAACAGACACAAAGGCAGACTAGATAATGATGCCCTGCTTACTGTGTTATTCCAATACAGAATACATGAATAATGCCACTCAACAGACACTGTTTATTTCTTATTCAGCTGTGGCCACTGCATGACACTGCAAACATTCCTGTTTGGGTTAGCTTCTTGCTGTAAACCACACTGCAAAGTAGATTACGAGCTCCACTGGGGAATATCTTCTCCATACAGCCCTGTCCAGAGGGGATGGCAGAGACTATTTTAATTAAAGTCCAGACAGTGACGCACAAGAAATAGACATAGAGTTCAGCACTAGATATAGTGATGGGGTATATATTTGTGAGGTCCTAACTGTTTTAAATTCAGCTTTTCACTATTTCGTTGGTACAAAAGATTAATGGGAGAAATACACACTGACGAGTCCAGGATTGTGCACAGTCATAAACATCTATTCTGAGCAAAATGCTGGAGAATATAAGGGACTGAAAAGCCCATTGTCCAGTTTCTTAGTGGATATAGTACAAGCAGTGATTGTAGGGCACATATCATGAATCTCCTTTTATTCACTACATATTGAACACAGCACAACATGCATTATGTCTGGAAAATGTAATTTAAACTGGAATGTTTGAATCATGGTTTTCAAAAAGCCCAACAAGAACAGTGGCTGTAAGAAAAGGTTAAGAAATATTTAGAACTGAAAATGAACTCTGAGAAATAGCCCAAAGTGAATATTATACTATTTATTCATTATTTCATTTTTAATACATACTTTATTCTGTTCAGAGTCACAGATGAGACATATCCTTGCATTCAGCAGAAGCAAGAGAAAAAGTGCTGGACAGAATGCTAGACCACTGCATGATTGTATAATTAAGAAACATTAAGAAAACAATTTGAATATCTCTGACAGAATAAAATTGTTGCCAAAAGAATTAGCATTGTAAGTTATGAAATACTGCTTTGCAGGATATCAAGGACTTTGCAAATGCCAAAGAACATATGAAAAAATATCATCAGAAAAGAACCAGAGAAATGAACTATGCACATTGCAAATGGCAAAAATGATACTCTGTGACACCGTCATGGTACCTGCACTGTTTTCCAAGCATTCATCTCAGATATGTTAATGAAATAAGTACTGCACATAACTACAGTTTAGAATTAGATTTGAAATAAATGCTTGTATATGCTTGTTTGCTTGTTTGTTTGTTTGTTTGCTTGTTTGTTTTAATTCCTTTGAGCTTGCCTATTTTGTACTAAAATCTGGAGTATAGGCTTAGTATCTCATAACAGCTACGTACATACAAAATTTAAAGAACTATGAATTCCAATATGATGGCATAGTCTACTTCTGCACATCCACCCATGACCACATGTCTATATACCATGATCATAGTCTATGTCTGCACAGCCACCCATGACTACATGTCTATATAACATGACCATGGTCTATGTCTGCACATCTATGCATGACTACGTCTATATACCATGATCATAGTCTATGCCTGCACATCCATCCATGACTACGTGTCTATATACCATGATCATAGTCTATGTCTGCACATCCACCCATGACTACGTGTCTATATACCATGATCATAGTCTATGTCTGCACATCCACCCATGACTACATGTCTATATACCAGGATCATAGTCTATGTCTGCACATCCACCCATGACTACATGTCTATATACCATGACCATAGTCTATGTTTGTACATCCACTCATGACTACGTGTCTATATACCATGATCATAGTCTATGTCTGCACAGCCACCCATGACTACATGTCTATATACCATGATCATAGTCTATGTCTGCACAGCCACCCATGACTACATGTCTATATAACATGACCATAGTCTATGTCTGCACAGCCACCCATGACTACATGTCTATATAACATGACCATAGTCTATGTCTGCACATCTATGCATGACTACGTCTATATACCATGATCATAGTCTATGCCTGCACATCCATCCATGACTACGTGTCTATATACCATGATCATAGTCTATGTTTGTACATCCACCCATGACTACGTGTCTATATACCATGATCATAGTCTATGTCTGCACAGCCACCCATGACTACATGTCTATATAACATGACCATAGTCTATGTCTGCACATCTATGCATGACTACGTCTATATACCATGATCATAGTCTATGCCTGCACATCCATCCATGACTACGTGTCTATATACCATGATCATAGTCTATGTCTGCACATCCACCCATGACTACATGTCTATATACCAGGATCATAGTCTATGTCTGCACATCCACCCATGACTACATGTCTATATACCATGACCATAGTCTATGTTTGTACATCCACCCATGACTATGTGTCTATATACCATGACCATAGTCTATGTCTGCACATCCACCCATGACTCTGTGTCTATATACCATAATCTCCTGATAAATCTCACTTTTTGACCCACCTGTCTTTGAAGGTTTATACTCAGTTACTATGTCACTCTTTTCTGAAGTTATTTTCAAGATGTTATAATTCAAAACAAAGCACCTTCCTCTTTACAATCTGAATCATGTCCCCCGAGTACAAAGTGAAAGCCCCTCTGCTGTTCCTGTGGGCTTCCCTTGAAGAGTGTGATACTGTTCTGTCCCCTAACTTCTTTAATGTCTTCCTTTAGTTCTGCTGTTCCTACACTAATTCCCATGACATTCTCCCAAAAGAAAAGCATAAGCTTAGGCAGCCACTGTTCAAAACATGTATTCGTTTATTTATTTATTTTTATTTATTTATTTGACATTTATTGGCTGGGAAAGTCCGACTGGGTTGGGAATCCATTTTCAGCGGAGACCCGGGAGAAAAGCTCCACAAAGTATAGCAATTGAAAATATGAATAATGATAGACAATATAAAAATATTTTACAACGATGAAAAAAATTATACAACAATAAAGCCATTTTAGAAAATTGATATGCAGTGATAATTACAGTTCAAAGGAAGTGTAGCCTACATATTATGGGTGGCTGTAAAGGCATAATGGTAGTTGAAGAAATACAAATACATGCGAGAGATGCAACTATACGGCCAAACTGGAGGCTGAGCTCTCTCAACATAGGACTGGCAAGACCAGACAGGAGGAGAAGGTAACCACACACAATACATACCCAGTCACACATGGTACCATCACAACTTCAAATCATACACATACTAACACAAAGACATACTCGGAGGCTCTGATCAAAAATTTACCAAAACAGCAGAGGCCACCAAAGCAGACACCCAAACAACTACCACCTCACGACCCAACACATGCAACACATAGACCACACAGTCAGTGTGTCAAACAGTCACAGCCCTTAAGGCCAAACAAAATGCCAGACACACTTGTCATTGGTGATTCCATAGTCAGACACACTTGCGTCCGCTCACCAGACTGAGTAAAGAGAAGGTCACAGTAAGCTGCCTGTCGGGCGCCAGAATCCGCCACATAACGCAAGCACTCAGGTCTCTCAACAGCAGGTACAAGTACGACTCAGTCATTGTCCACGCTGGTGTCAGCGACCTGAGACGTACCTCCTTGGACTACATGAAAAGGGACATCGAGGAGCTCTCTGATTATGTAGCCCAGGCAGGTATGACCCTGACCTTGAGCAGTATCCTACCTTCACCTAGAATGATGCCACAATACAGTGATAAGATGATCAGCTTTAATAATTGGCTTAAATTCTGGTGTCATTCAAAGGGGATCCAATGTCTGTCTGCCTGGGATGACATGCTGGACAAGCCACGCTGCTTCGCAAGGGACGGCTTGCACCTGTCACCCCTGGGCTTCCGGATATTGGCAAAGGCTCTTGCCACCCCCATAGTGGCTTTTTTAGCCAAGGCTCAAATTCTAAACCTACCACCCTAGAACACCAAAAAGGAAAAAAACTAAGGGTAATGCTGCTCAATGCCAGAAGTCTCAATCTCAAGATGCACGCACTCGAGGCCCTTCTCAATATGGAGAACATCGATGTCTGTGCTGTGACAGAAACCTGGTTCAAGGCTCGTGAGAGCACCCCAGCACTAACAGGTTTCACCTCATATCATCGTTCGGACCCAAAATCCGGACAACACCAAGAAAGGAGGGTGTCCATATTCATAAGGACACCCACACCTCAGGTTAGTGGCAACGCACGATGCATCGGAGACCATCCAGGTGCAATTAACCATAGGCAAGACTGCTCTGCAATTTGTAGCATGTTACAGGCCACCCTCTCAAACTCAGGAACCTCACATGGCCTTCCTGAAAACATTGGAGGGTATAAATGTATCTCCAAACACCATCATACTAGGTGACTTCAACTACCCTAATATAGACTGGGAACACTACTCAAGCCCGAACACTCTAACCCAAAGATTCCTGGAGTTCATAAACTCAAATGCCATGGAACAACTAGTCACCATCCCCACAAGAGGAGAAAACATACTTGATCTCATCATCACGAACATGGGATCAAAATGTTCAACACCGAAGTATACCCCTCACTAGTGAGATCAGATCATAAACTAATCTCGCTGGAGGTCCTCATCCCGCCCTCACCTGAAACAAAAAGACCACAGTGAAAAACTTCTCAAAAGCCGATTTCACACTTCTAAAACTAGTGTGGTCTCCTTTAAGGCCCCTGAGCCAGTGGTAAACATTACTCAAACCGCTGAATCACTTACAAATGCCTTCTACCAGCACCTACAGGACTGCATGGATCAGGCAATCCCAAACAAAACTAAGACTCTCTGTACCAAAGGCAAGCGTCCAGTCTGGTGGACCCCAGCCATAAACAAGCTCTACAACAAAAGGAGGAAGCTACTACAAGATAGAGCAAAATCCTTGAAAGGTAAGACACCTTTGATCATTATAAGTAAAAACTAAGAGCTCTCATAAAATCATCCAATGCAAATTTTGAGAGAAAAATCGCCAAGGACTCTAAAAGAGAATCATAAGGCCTTCTTTAGCTATGTTAGAAACCTAGGAGGAAACTCCCAGATATGCTCAGAATTAGTTCAAAATGATGTGAAAATTACTGAACCTACACACATTGCCAACATACTGGCTGACAGGTTCAGTGCAAACTTCCTCCCCCAAAAGGAGAGATATCTATTCCAGAGGATTGTAGCCCCCAAACATCTCCAACGCCCAGGTGAGAACTGCCCTCACTAAGGCAAAAACACAGCATCCATGGGACCGGATGGTGTCCCGGCTGTGTGCTTCATGAACTCAACGAGGAATTAAACCCACAGTTAGGACAGCTGTTTAATCTTAGCCTCACCTCAGGATACGTACCCAAGGAGTGGCGCCCGGCGACTGTGGTCCCACTTCATAAGGGCGGTGCCTCCACAGACCCTGGAAATTACCACCCCATTAGCTTGACAAGCCTTATCTGCAAAGCCATGGAGAGGATCATAATGGAACTCATAAATAAAGACATAGGAACTTGCAGACTTTGGATCCAACCGCTTTCTTGGACATCACCATGTCAGAGAAAAACATTCATCAGCAGAAGCTCATGACAGAAACTGATGACCACATGTCTATATACCATGATCATAGTCTATGTCTGCACAGCCACCCATGACTACATGTCTATATAACATGACCATAGTCTATGTCTGCACATCCACCCATGACTACATGTCTATATACCATGACCATAGTCTATGTCTGCACATCCACCCATGACTACATGTCTATATACCATGATCATAGTCTATGTCTGCACAGCCACCCATGACTACATGTCTATATAACATGACCATAGTCTATGTCTGCACATCCATGCATGACTACGTCTATATACCATAATCATAGTCTATGCCTGCACATCCATCCATGACTACGTGTCTATATACCATGATCATAGTCTATGCCTGCACATCCATCCATGACTACGTGTCTATATACCATGATCATAGTCTATGTCTGCACATCCACCCATGACTACATGTCTATATACCAGGATCATAGTCTATGTCTGCACATCCACCCATGACTACATGTCTATATACCATGACCATAGTCTATGTTTGTACATCCACCCATGACTACATGTCTATATACCAGGATCATAGTCTATGTCTGCACATCCACCCATGACTACATGTCTATATACCATGACCATAGTCTATGTTTGTACATCCACCCATGACTACATGTCTATATACCAGGATCATAGTCTATGTCTGCACATCCACCCATGACTACATGTCTATATACCATGACCATAGTCTATGTTTGTACATCCACCCATGACTACGTGTCTATATACCATGACCATAGTCTATGTCTGCATATCCACCCATGACTCTGTGTCTATATACCATAATCTCCTGATAAATCTCACTTTTTGACCCACCTGTCTTTGAAGGTTTATACTCAGTTACTATGTCACTCTTTTCTGAAGTTATTTTCAAGATGTTATAATTCAAAACAAAGCACCTTCCTCTTTACAATCTGAATCATGTCCCTGAAAGTACAAAGTGAAAGCCCTCTGCTGTTCCTGTGGGCTTCCCTTGAAGAGTGTGATACTGTTCTGTCCCCTAACTTCTTTAATGTCTTCCTTTAGTTCTGCTGTTCCTACACCAATTCCCATGACATTCTCCCAAAAGAAAAGCATAAGCTTAGGCAGCCACTGTTCAAAACATGTATTTGTTTATTTATTTATTTTTATTTATTTATTTGACATTTGTTGACTGGGAAAGTCCGACTGGGTTGGGAATCCATTTTCAGCGGAGACCCAGGAGAAAAACTCCACAAAGTATAACAATTGAAAATATGAATAAAGATAGACAATAGAAAAATATTTTACAAAGATGAAAAAAATTATACAACAATAAAGACATTTTAGAAAATTGATATGCAGTGATAATTACAGTTCAAAGGAAGTGTAGCCTACATATTATGGGTGGCTGTAAAGGCATAATGGTAGTTGAAGATTCCATCTGTATTGTGTATTTTAATCAATGAGCACAAGAATAAAGGTTACTACAAGTAGTACTTCTGGTTACAGGTTTGAAGAAGGGATGATAGAGAGCAAGTATATTGAAGTTTTAACAATTTAAGAAGGGGGGCCTACAAGGGTTTTTAGGTAGACTGTAGGTAGAACTTAGGAAGATAAGGAGAGATTAGGAGAAGTAAAAGGTTTGGGTAAGTACAGTAGTGAGATTAGTGGCAAGTTTGTTGAGAGAAAGAAAATTAAGGTGGAAGGCGGTTCAGGTTGAAAGTTATAGGGGTTGCTATGTTGAAATGGAACAGGGACAGAATTGCTAACTATAAGATCATCTTTGTGGTCTTCCGTGGCACAATTTATGGATGTGCTTTGTCTCCAATGAGGCAGGTGACCAAAACTTGATACAGAAGTTGCTGCCATGCCTGACTACAGTTTGGTAAGTGCTGTCATTCCTTCTATGACACCCTAAACTCTACTGGGAGTTGTTGTATGGCCTAGCTTTCTATGTTTTATCATGCTAGGTCACTGGGTCCCTTTCTGTTTGGTAACTCTTAAGGGCAGCCATTAATGTAGCAAGGATGATGTCAGCTTGTTAGCTATAGGTGTGAAACTCTTACTTCATAATGTTTAATGCTATGCAATAGCAATTCACCTAGCAACACTATGTTTGACACTTTTCATGGTGTACCAGGCAGGAAAGAGGAAATTCCTGCCCCTGGCTTTAAAGCATGAACAAAAACTCTGCTACAGATTTTGATTTTCCCTGGCATGTAGGAATATAAGGTAAAGGTGAAGAATGTGCAATGATCCCTGAGGGCACCACCTAAGGCATTTCTGAAGTCTAATGATTCACTTATCACAAATATTTTCAAAGTCTGTTCAATATCCAATTATCAGTCCATCAGATATAGGGGATGGCTCAGCTCAGGGGATAACAGATTTAAAATTGTCAAATACTCCAACAAACCCTTACATAGAAGACAAAGCTACTCAGAGAATGAAAAATTAAACTAGCAATTACCTAGTAAAGTCCCCTGTACCCCTTACTCATAGGTGCTAACACTATCCCTACCCCTGCCCCAAATCCTAACTTTGCACTTTGCCTCCTGAAAAAAATCTTTGATCTGATGGTGGTGTTAGTTTTGTTTTGTTTTGATGGAGGAGTTTTACTGATTGCAAAATAAGGATTTAAATTGACTTTATGTTATTTGGTTGGTGATATTTGAAATCTCATTCTAACTTAATGTAGGTTTTGGTAAAGATTTTTATTTATTTAGTTGTAGCTCAGGATTTTTGACTATATGCATTGTACCATATAGTCATATGCTTAGATCATACAGACTGAACACTGGCAATTAGAAAACTAACACTGAAACAGCAGTAATGATTAATAATTTTAGACACAGAGGATATGATAGGAATAAGTACACTGTAATACAATATAGGGTGCAGAGTGAACATGACAGTAGAACAAAGCCATTCTTTATTTCAAAAGTGGTTTTCTAGCACAGCAAGTGAAATGAATAGACAATAAGTTCTACATCCTGATTACATAGACCAGACATTATTTACACATCTCTGAGCAGCTTTCATAAATTAAGAAGATTCAGTGGGGAAAGGCTCCACCTTACTTTTAAAAGAGCACCTAAAACAAACTTGTGTTGTAAAGGTATCTTCAATAAAATTACATAGTTGCAAGTCAAAGAACTGGAATGCTCCCTTATTTCAACTGATGTCATTGTCTTTACATAATTATTAACACCAGGTTTGTACATCTCCTCACAGGAAAAACATTTATTCCACAGCATAGAGTCTCTCTGGTGATAAAATCTATCCCTCAGCACCCCCATATTTATATCGCTAAGGTTTAAAGTCAGCTTGCTCTAGTGGTTTTGGTGGATTTACTGAATAGAGCTTCAATTTCTTCAATCTGGCGGCATATGATGATTTTGGAGTCCCTTTCCTATTTTTTTGGGACTTCTTTTCTCTCCATCTCTGTTGCAGATGTCGGTGAGATACATCCATAATGGGGCATGTACTCTTCATCATTGGTCTGATATAAGTGAAACAGGGGGAACAATGACCTCACTAGATCTGATGTGAATCCCTTTCATGATCAGGTGGGCAATGTAGAAGGTCTTTCTAACCACTTGATGCCAAACAATAGGCCAAGGCCAAGGACCCTCCTGTGTGACACCACTTGTGAGACCTTGGAGTCTGACACAAGCGCCAGCAACTCTAACCCTGTGGGTTCTGTCCTTAAGCCAGTTTGCAATCCATCTTGTGATATAGGTTTACATTTTTTTTGCTGGTGTTTTTCTACAATACGGTCAAGGTAGGCTGTATGGACTGCCTTTCCTCATCAATGGCCTTGACTGTTTGATCTTCTCTTGACAAAGCCAAACTGGGTCGGGTCCAATGTCTGCAAGTCCCCTATATCTTTGTTTATGAGCTCCATTATGATCCTCTCCATAGCTTTGCAGACTAGACTTGTTAAGCTTGGGGCTGTAATTTCCAGGGTCCGAGTGGGACCACAGTTGCCGATGCACTCCCCTTTGGCGCGTATCCTGTGGTAAGGGTAAGACTAAGCAGCTGCCTTATGTGCGGGTTTAATCCCTCATTTAGCTCGTGTAGCACAACACCATCCAGTTCCATTGATGCTGTGTTTTAGCTTTAGAGGCAGCTTTCACGAGATGTCCGGGAGGCTACAGCACTGAACCTGTCTGCCAGTATGTTGGCAATGTCTGTGGGTTCAGTGATTTTTGTATCATTTTGGACTAATTCTGAGCATATCTGGGAGTTTCTGACTTCCCTTTTATGGATTTTGTTCTATCATGTAATAGCTTTCTCTTTGTGGAAAGAGTCTTGGTTTTATTTGGGATTGCCTGATCCTTCCGCAGCTTGGGTTGTGGTTTCCACTGGCTCAGGGAAGGATACCACACCAGTCTTAGTTCTTGGGGAACCAGGTTTCAGTTACAGCACAGACATCGATGTTCTCCATACTGAGAGTGCATGCATTTTGAGATTTAGACTTCTGACATTGAGCAGCATTACCCTCAGTTTCTTCCCATTTTTTCCTTTGAATTATATGCTGATTGTACTACATGCGGGTACTGTCTGGCCTTATATACCGAGAAAGCAAAACGACTGAAACAGATCACAATTCTGACATTAGCAATTGCAAACCATATCATACAAGAAGGCAATGTATCTTTAATTTTAAGGATATTGAATTACTAGCTGCTAATGTCAGAGAAGGTGGTATAGCAACATGTACAGAAATAAGGGGATATCATTGGATATCAATATTAAAGACTGAGAAAAGGCCTGGCTTATATATAAAAAAATCAGCCTTAAACCAGTTTTAAAAATCAAGCAAGCAATATTATGTCCATATTTACTGTATTTTATATATTTATATTTACATGCCTGTATACTGTAAATGAATATATATATTTTTAAAGAAAGCTATTTAGAAGGTCCTTAATGGTCATGTGAAATAATTTTTTCTAATGTGATGAAGCACATTTTAGAGTCAAAGCTTGCTGTTTTGTAATGAGATTTAAAGGAGTTTTTTTGTTTGTTTTTGTTTTTGTTTTGTTTTGTTTTTTAAGTCCTATGCCATGTTATCATGAACTAATTATTTCTAATTTTGATGCCTATGCATTCCCAGGACAGCTGAGACAACATATCTCTACAGCATGTCCTGGATCTGCCTCATGGCTTCCTCTCAGAGGGATGTGTCTCATACACCCAGGGGAAAATTTCACTAGGTGTCTAAACTACACCAACTGGCTCCTCTCTGTGCTGTGGAGCAGCAGTTCCATTCCAAGATGCTCCCAGATTGCCAGGTTTCTCACTCTGTACTAGCGAATGAGTCAAGTAACCCTATAAAAGAACTTCATTTTTGCTGCTTGTAAACATGATTTCATCCTTTCAGGAACTACCCAAAGTTCATGGCCTTAGATGAGGATGACTAATAAATTAAGAGCTTCATTCTAGCACTCATCTGCTGTTTCACTACACCAGTTTGGTACAACAGGAGCAGTACAACCACAGCTGCACACATCTGCTGGTCTATCTTCTGCCCCTTTCTACTCTCACTTATGAACAAGCTCCCAAGAAACTTAAACTCTGCTACTCAGTATAGCTGCTCCCCCTTTACCTGCAGAGATCAAACCACTTTTTCCAGGAGAGAACCATGACCTCTGATTTTCAAGTGCTACTTTTCATCCCTGCCACTTATCACACAGCAGTGAACTGTTCCAAAGTACACCAGCGATCACAGTCACAAGGCCAAGGGGACAACATCATCTATAAAGAAAAGACATGCAACCCTCAGGTCCACAGACTGGATGTTCTCCAAATCATCTGTGCACTGTCATCATGTCCATGAAAATTGCAAAGAGAAGGGGATGCAAGCCATACTCCTGGCAGAGTCCTACATGAACCTTGAGTATGTTCCACTTAACAATGAGAAGGCAGGCACCAATTTTACTCTAAAAATATGAGGAACAGAATGGTGGGCAGCAGCAGTAGTACCCAATACTGCTGTAGCACCCCACAAAGGATATTGCAGGATATTGGGTTATGGGCTTCCTCAAAGTCCACAAAATACATATAGACATGACTAGCAAATTCCCACAACCCCACCAATATCTGTATAAGGGCAAAGAGTTGATCAAGTATTCCACAGCCAGGATGGAAACCATACTGATCCCCAGAATCAAAGCTAAATGTATCGGATGCAGCCTCCATTCCAGCACCCTGCTGTATGCTTTCCTAGGTAAAGTAAGAAGTGTTATCCACTCTGTAACTGGAGGACACCCTCTTATACCCCCCATCTGAAAAGATGATGATCACCAACCTAGTTTGTCAATCCAAAGACACTGTCTTTGCCTTCCATGTAACAATGATAAGGCATGTTAACCACAAGACCCCTACAGAACATTTAGCCACATTTAATGTGCACAGCCATGGCACTGACTGAGCTCATTACAGAACTGGATCAGAGCCTACTTCTCGTACTGCCTACTCAGATGAGAACATTGCTATTGGATTCAGCCTGCTGCACAAGCTTTGACTCCTTCCCCACTAGTGAGGTGACATTCCAAGTCCCAAGAACCAATTCCCACCACCAGGGTCTAGTCCATTTTAATCTGTCACACTCCTACCCAGCACTGGGCTGGCATTGCAACAGACCCTTAACCTTTGCTATGTATTTGGAAAGCCCATATGGAGACTCCACACATTTTTTTAAGGCTGAGCCCTAGTGGGCTACATGGATACCAATCCCCTAGTACTCGTAGGTAAGCTACATCCAAGGCCTGACTCCTGAGGTTAGTCCCAGTATCACTGTTCCAAGAAACATTCTCTGATCCTTTTTAAGTGACTTATCAAGGGGGCTCATTTTAACATTCTGAACTGGAAATTGTATAATCCCTTATATGATCCCTTATCTTAAACAAGTCCCCCAAGGGCGACCCTACCAGGAGTGCAAAGCTCTATACAGCACAGTTCCAAGCCCTCCATGACAAGTTAATGATCCCCTAAGGGCACCATGAGAGCATTATACTTTATTTAATATTTGTTCATTTATTAACTTACTTGCTTACTTATCTGAATTTGTTTATCAACATAAGACAATGATCTCAATGGACCGTTTTCAGACCCAACACATATATGTACACACATATAAGAAGGAAATGTAAACAGACTGTTTCCAACATGGTTCAATGACAGATACAAGAGAAAATAATGCAGCTGTGAAGTCATATGTACAGCAAAGACTACATAACATGTAAGTGAATTCATACGCTATAGTATTTACAATAAGTATGTAATAAAAAGTGTGGGGGGGTTAAGTGTAAGTAGTACGAACAGAGAAAGGAAGGCAAGCATTACTTATATGACCAGCGATGCCAGCTGATAAGTAACACTGAGGAACATGAAAAGCAAGGAACTAGAGAAAAAAGTAGAATTAAGTTAGGCAGAGTGGCTCTTTAGAAAGCAGTTGCACTTGGTTTACTCTATGACATGAAGTTGTAAGGAGTATCTGAGCTCAGGGTATTAATATTTTTGATTTTGGGTGGGAGAAGTTCCTTTACTTTAGGGGCAATATTACAGGTGCTGTGATTGCTGTTGTGGAATGTGTTAAGGTGAGTGCGAATGAAAGGGGCATTAGTGGTAACAGATATAAGTTGGTAGGGAGTTTGTTTAATACTGAGTCTGCAGGCAAGGAGTAGGAATTTCAGTTTTAGTAGTTTGAAGACTGGGGAGCCAAGAAATAGATCATATCTCTGATGAACTGGTAGTCAGTTTGTTGTTGAGATCAAATGAGCAGTGGTATTCCTTACTAGGGGAAAATGAGACGAAACAGTAGATTCTACTGGATGCAATTTGTAAGATGGATACCTTTTTTTTTTTTAATGAGGCAGCAGCAATAGCAGACAACCATACCGAAGTTGTGAGAGCTACATACCTTTCCCAGTAGGAGCTTTCCCTACTGAGAAAAGGAAAGGGATAACCTTTCTGGGCCAGAACACTGATTTACTTAGTTTGAGGGAATGAATTTGCATGCCAGATATTATTAACAGATGCACTGTGGTGAGAAAAAGCTGCCCATAGTGATACATAGCACAGAGTTTGTTCTCGTATTAAAGCACAATCATATGTTACAAATAAAGAAGAAATAAGGAATAGGTAAGGTCACTAATGGTCCAAATGTTACATAATAATATATAGTACATCGGTTCAAACTAGCTACATCCTACTGACCCAGACTTGATTCGAATGACCTTCACATGCTTATAATATCAATGACCAGCTCACTCAATGAGTAGTAAATTTCTGGCTGTATCCAGGGACACTGTCTTTTGTCCTGTGGCCCTGACATAATTAATTAATGTTACATAAATAAAATGCAGCTTCATAGCTGCAGAAATAATATAGAAACTGTGTAATTTAGTACAGGCAATGATACAGATGTTTAGATAGCAGGAGGTATGTTATCATCATGAGTAGCATACTAGTTGCCACAAATGACAATTTTAGCAGTCTGTTTACAGAGCTGTTACTATTTTTAAAAATGAAAAAGTCAATACAGCACTAATCAGGTAACATGGTACCATTTGGTACAAACTTTTTACTGCTGCTGGTTGCTATGCAGCTGATAGGGGCCTGCACACCTCCAAGACAGACCAGCATAATAAGTGATTCCTGAATGTTCTAAAAACAGTGCTCTTGTAGTGCTGACTAATGCTCTGAAAATGACATTTTTTGCAGCTTGCTGTCTATACAGTGTTATGTATTTCACTATTAGAAGAATGTGTACAGTTTGATGTTCCAGACACACCACAATACAATAAACTTCATTTTGTGATAAATTAATTTGAATATATAGCATGACTTTATAAAATGCAAGTGTTATTATGTATATCTCTTCACATATGCACATATGGAAGGTATGGAAGGTATTACTTGTTTCAGCATTTATGAAAGTATGTTCTGAGTGTAAGCACTCATTTACAAAGGCTGTGCATAAAATTATTTGGACTTTTTATTGTATAATGCATCTTTTAGAAAATTATCATGTAAGATACCAGACACCAAAATATAAACAGCAGGCATACTGAACCCCATGGACACCAAGACACTTTTAGCTTGTTTGATGATGTGGGGTATTGCCAGCTATGCCAGGAGAAGTGGGGTAGTTGTGTGACGTGTGCCAGCACAGCTGGCTGGAATTTTGTGGGAATTGCATGTCATTCGTATGCCAGACTGATTTGTACAGATGCTTGTGTTGACAAGTGTATTTGTGGGGCTGCTTGTGTTAGTGGTTTGCTGGTGATGTGCCCTGCTGGACAGAAGGCGAAATATACATTCATTATCATAGCTGTTTGAATGTGTGTTTTGACAGAAGGTGCTGGAGAAGAAGAGGTTGATCTTAGGCTTTGAAAATGGTTTGAAATTAGACTTCCTGGCTTGGGCCATGGATATTTTATCTTACAGTTCTCAATGCAGCCAGAGATGGGGGGTTTGTACTGGGAGGCTTCCTGCATTGTCATTGGGGTGAGTGGTTGCTGTTCTGGAGGGGTGGAGGTTTGAGGTTATTTTGTGACTTTCAGGAGCTGCAGCAGAGTGTGTGTGTGTGTGTGTGTGTGTGTGTGTGTGTGTGTGTGTGTGTGTGTGTGTGTGTGTGTGTGTGTGTGTATACATGTGTGTTATTGGCATGTGTGTGTTGAATCCTGAAGTTTCTGGCCTGGGGGGAGGCATGGGAACCAGAAGTCAGATGGCCAGATGTATGTGATGTCATTCTGTAGTCTGTCACTAAATATAATATTTAATACATTATTTGGTGAGAATAAGGTATCATAGTACTCTGTTTTTATAACTTGATAAAGAAGGATCTTTCACCCACTTCATCTTGCCAAGTTCTAGTAAGTAACCAGGGAATAATAATTATTTAGATCAGTCAGGAAAATATAGTTAAGTATTGTTTTTTCTGTAACTGTGTGAACCTGTCAACCTATGTTATTTTTATTTTTTTCTGTGATTGGAACGCCACTGCATATTGTAAATAGATATTTAGTATTTTCATGTTCTTTTATTATTTATTATTAAATATATATAAACTTTTCATTGTGGCTGGTCCTTTAGAGAATATTTTAACCTTTGAGAGTACTTATATCTGTGACACGGTGGCCACTCCTGAATGCCTGGCTGTTTCATCAACATTGCCATTTGTATTAATATTAATTTCACTCATTATAATTGGGTACCCTTGAAAGAGCCTTAGAGTGGCTGGCTTTGGAGTGTCTGGTGGCAGTGTAACTACCTTATAGTCTGGGTAGAAGGGGGCATAACTAGCAAATCTATGCCAGCCTTTCCCAGGTGTGTGTTTCACAGAGAGGATGTTGAAAGACTTGTCTTGGACACTGAGCTGATGACCCAACCCTACAGCTGTGCCAGTGGGGAGTCTTACTGGGGATCTGGAGAGAGAGAGAGAGGAACCAGCCCACAGCTTGACTGTGTTCCCTGTGTGCTCTTAACGGTAATTGTGCTTGATGCAGAGAGCTGAATCTGGAAATACTGACTGTATCTATTTTTGTTCCAAGTGAGCATCCTTTTCCACTGCCAGTGGTGAGGATTCAGGCTCCTTGATTACTGGCCCAGAGTGGGGACGTCACATATTGGTGAGCAGTGGTGTAGATATTAATTGAACTTCTGTAGCCTGTAGGCAGTTGTTACTGAAGGTTTGTATTCTCAGCAGCCACAAGGTAAACATACAGAGTTTCATTATCACAACAGCTTTATTTATTTTTTGTTAGTTTAGTTTAGTCAGGGAAAGCAGGCAAAAATGTCAGCAGAGGATTATGGCAAGCTGACAAAGAATCATTTGGCCAAAGTGTGCAAAGCCAAAGGACTTCTGCATGCCAACCTGACTAAAGAGAAAATGATTTCAGCCTTAGTCACAGTTCAGACCAGCAACCAATAGAATAGCCAGTCATGTGAATGGGATTTGCAGGCCTCAGAAATGGAACAGTTCATCTTTTCCTTAGAAGACATAAAAATCCATCTGGAAAGAGACTTGAACTGGAGGCCAACATTTGGACTTAGAATCAGCAGAGAGATTGTGGCTGTCAAAATGGATGAAATTAGAATCAGCAGAGAGACTGCGGCACTTTAGAGGCTGAAGAAAATGAGAGACTGTGGTGTTTGGAGGCCAAAGAAAGTGAGAAGCAGCGTCAGCATGAGAGAGAGATGTTGACTGTTCGGCAAGGTCATGGAGGTAATGGGGAAGGGAATAACCGAACCACAGAAGCAATAAAGGTCAGTAAATCTCTTCCACAATTTACAGAGGATTATAATTTTGATAGTTTTATTCATATATTTGAAAGAGTGTGGCAACAGTATAATGTAGACCAAGGGCTCTGGGTACAGTTCCTGACCCCCTTACTCCATGGTAAAGCTGTAACTGATGTTTCTAAATTTTCTATTTCTAAATTGATTATTTAAACTATGATAGAGTAAAGCAATGTTCACTTGAATGCTTTAAGTTAACTCCTGAAACTTACAGAAAAATGTTTTGTTAGCATGGACATAAGGCAGATAAAACTGTGTATGATTATATTGCTGAGTTAAGCACTTATTTTCATAGGTGGGTGAGTGGGTGTCAGGTCGCCAATTCTGAAGGGCTGGCAGACATTTAGGTGAGGGAACAAGCCCTTTGCACTTTGCTTGAGGACATGAGAATTTGGTTGGCAGACCGAGAGTGTAACTCTACAGATGAGCTGAGGAAAAAGGGGGATCTCTACTTAGCAAGCAGGGCATCTCCACACAAGAAGGGGATACCCAGTGCTGCACATGGCTATAAGGTAACCCATGGTAGGCAGCCTAATCCACCCCAACATAGTCCACCAGTAACAGGAAGCCACTAGTTCAGGTACATGGCCAGGATCAAGGGTTAACTGTTTTAAATGTAACCAATGGGGCCATGTATAATATAGATATCCATGGAAGCAAGGTGGGGAACAAAAGGTGGGGGTGCCAGCAAGTGGGAATAATAGTATGCCAGTTGTAAGTTGTCTGGAAACAACAGGAGTACCAAACTATCACCAGAGGTTATATCCTAGCTTAGTGGATGGAAAACAAGCCACTGCTAAGAGAGACACAGCCTCTAACATAACCATTGTGAAGTCTGAAATGGTTAAATAGGAGCAGTACTCGCTTGGGCAGTCTACTCCAGTCAGAGCTTTAGGAGGGACCCCATTCCAAATGCCTTTGGCCAGGGTTCACCTTGACTGGGAGGGTGGAAAAGAAAGCAAGCAAGTAGGTGTGTTTGAGGATATCCCTGCAGATGTCTTAACAGAGAATGATTTTGATAATGCAGTACCTTGTGTGCATGCAGTTACACATGGTCAGGCTTGGAGACCAGCATGTGGTTCTGGTAGTCTGGGGACAACCAGAACCACCCCACACCTGAAGCCAGGGCTGGTCAGATGGCTATTTTAGGGAGGGGGAACTACCCTGTAGCAGTGAGCCTGAAAGTGAGCCACAGCTGCTGGTAGATAGTGATGTTCCCTTGTACAGACTGACTGCAAGGGCAGAGGTGAGTGGCAGTACCCAGGTTAATAGTGAGACACCGCTGTCAGAGGATACCTGACTTCTTGTGGAAGTAGAGCTGTGAAGCATCACAAAGATAGAGTTGAGGCAGGCTCAGCACTCAGACCCTGCATTACGAGGCTTGAGGGAGGTATCTAGGGAGGCATTTCTAGCCATAGCCTGTGGCATTCTTTTTTGAGGTCATATAGGCATAAAGGGTACCAAAAGATGCATTAAGCAGAGCTTTGATTGGCCTGGAATTGCAAGGGATGTAACAGGGTACTGCAGGACCTGTGAGCAGTGTCAAAAAGTAGGCAAGGCAGAAGACAAGGTCAAAACTCCTTTGATGTCTTTGCCTGTGATTGAGGAGCCATTTCAGAGGGTAGCTATGGATATTGCGGAGCTTCTGAGTACCCCAACTTCCACAGGGAAGAAGTATATTTTAGAGGTAGTAGATTATGCTACTAGATACCCTGAGGTGGTGTCTTTTTCCTCCATCAAGACAGAGAAGGTGGCAAATGCTTTGTTAGAGATTTTTAGCAGGCTAGGTTTCCTGAGATAAATATTGACTGACAGAGGTGCCAATTTCCTGTTAGACCTGCTGGCTTGTCTGTGGAAGTGCTGTGGGGTGAAGCAACTAATGGTCTTGTGAAGAGGCTAAACTCTATACTAAAGACCATGCTGTGGGCATTTGCAGACCAGTTTAAGAGAGAGTGGGACACATATTTGCCCCATCTGGTGTTCGCATACAGAGAGATACCCCAGGAACCCACATTATATTTCTTTTGAGTTGCTGTATGTGCATAGGGTGAGGGGGCCTTTAAATGTAATCATGATGAGTGAGAGGGTGAGTGTGAATCTCACAAGGAAACTGTTGTGACATATTTCCTGAACCTCAGGACAAGGTTTAGGGAGCTTATGGGCTTGGCCCTAGAGAACTTGGCAGGAGCACAACAGCAAAAAAAGGTCTAGTATGACAGGAATGTTCAATCCCGAGAGTATGCAGTGGGATAGCAGGTTATGGTTCTCATTCCTGTCAGACACAATAAGGAGCAGGCAGCTTAGGAGGAACCCTTCAAAGTGGTAAGGAAGGTCAGTGATGTTAACTACATGGTGAAAAATTATATGGTGCTGCTTACTGTGATGGATTTGAAGTTTTCTTAAGACACTCAGTCTTGCTGGCTGGATTCTGCTAAAATCAAAGTCTGGTTATATTTGCATTCACAGTCTGTTGCATACAGAAACTTGCAGAATATACACTGATGAGAAAATATACTTTGCAGCATCAACTTAGAGCAGTAACAAATAACTTTTTATAATAAACCAAATGGACTAACGTTGCAGATTAAAGTACTATTCCACTTTACTTCTCATATAGTACAGATGATGTGAGAAATATAACATTTACCTCAAGACAAATGTGTCTCTACCAATATCTCTAACATAACTGGATTCATACAGATCTTTATATACAATTTTAGTCATGCACATACATATACATTTCCTCTTGGTATTCTATTTTGGAGAATTGCTCATCCTGTAGAAACAGTACTAATTGTTGCAGATGCTGACGCAAATGCTAACTTGATAATATTATTTTTAAGCTTCCTTGTTTAATAATGTCTTGTCACATTTTTGCTGAATTTATAAGAGCTCAGTTTTTCTGACAGTGTGAACATCCTGTTTTTTGTCTTTTGTATAAGAAGATCTGTTCTTGTGCCAAGGAAACAGATTGTAACAGTGTCATAAACATGTCCTGTTGTTTAAGGAAACATATTGTGTCCATTCTTTTTATATGCAGAAAAACATGTCAGTGTTCTTTAAAAGCAGATTTTGCATTTTTGCTCTTGCATACATCCTGTTTTTAAGTCTGTAAAGGAAAAATGTCCATTCAGCAGATTCCTTATTTTCCAAGCCAGGGTAATTTAGTGTGGATGCTGATCACATATTACTAAACTCTATTTCTACATTTAAGCAAGCTTTTTCTTTCAGCATATTTACAACAGAATTAATTTCAGCCTTATATTCATAATATCCAACAATTCCCTCTGTTTTTAAACATTAAGAAACAAAACCTTTAGTCTTTTTTATACAAGTCAAAATGAAATTGTACATAGTTAATACAATGCTATTAAAGTATTACTACCAAACCTGAATGCATTTAACCTTTTTTCTTTTGCAGATCATTCTGTGAAAATATCTCATCAATAATGAGCTGTGTCTGCTTTAATTTAACTTGATTAATTTATTATTTTGCAATCACAGAATTTAATTTATGACTTAGAACTGTTTCATTAACTCTTTGCAACTGTTGAATTAACTATAAGAGACAAGAACCATGTGCTACTGCAAGCATTTATACACTGCTGAAAATATACAGTTTCAATGTCATTTTAACCATCACATTGTGTTTAACACCTTGGTAAAATACTGAACTGGGCATAGATAATAAATATTTGAAAGCAATTATTTTAGTATATTTACACTAAAGAATTTTATGTACATATTAGTCCATTAGCTGTATGAGTACAATATTTTAATATAATTTTCCTCTAACTGGGGTAAAACCAGTGATATTACAACTTGACAAATTAGTTTTGAACTTATTATAATGTATCCTGTACAGTATGTATTTACACAGACCATTTGCTATTTATGCATTTCAATCTCGTAGGTACCCTGGACCCATTTTTTCTCTACACATATTCATTGCTAGACATTAATTTCATTTGTACTGAATTCTTCTGCATTTCTACATAGAAAGACTATCATTTGTACTGAATTCTTCTGCATTTGTACATACAAAGACTATAAAGTACATTTAGTCTAATCTTACAAATTTAATAACATTAATATTAAGCAAAATCTTGGAAAATGTTTATGTCTCTTTAGAAATATCTAGTGGAAATTGCACCAAAGGCATATGTCCTGTTATTTTACACTACATACTCAGCAATTAGAAACATTCATGCTTTTTTATACCAACATTGTTTTGTCAAAAACATATTACTTTCTCTTGTATAGCTATAATAAAGCAATTTTAAGCCATCTCTTGTATAGCTTTACAGTTTAACAGGTTGTAAATACAATTTAATACTAAACAATACAATAATAACCATTATGATAGCTATTAACAACTTGTAAAATATCTGAGATATTATTTCTTCCTGTAGCTTTATTTCAAACCCTTGTTGTTTATTTTTTTCTGTAGCTTTATTTCAGACCCTTGTTGTTTATTTTTTTTTCTGTAGCTTTATTTCAGGCCCTTGTTGTTTATTTTTTCTGTAGCTTTATTTCAGATCCTTGTGCAGTACTGCTTATACAATCAGTGCAAAACTGAGAAAGTGCCCCTTCCCCTGTAGTATACTACAGTATTGTTTATTTTCTTTAGAATGTACACCAGCCCAATACTTTGGCCACACATCTGCTCCACTAGACTACCAAACTATAGACCCCTGTCTGATTTGATCATTTTTATAAAGCTTTTGTTGTTTATTACCACTAGTAGGCATTTACACCCTTCTGCACAATTGATTTGAACTGTATGTATACTATAGCCCATTTGCTGGCTGTACTTGATGCAACTGAGTTTTTTTTTCTTTTAACATTTACTTGCAAACAGATTATCAGTGACATCTATGCACAATTGTGACATTTTATTACAATTATCAAATAGTGTTGCATGTAAACATTTTAACAATTATGTTTTAATAACAATGATGCTTTAGAAAAACTCAAGCTACTTGTCTGGCAATCAGTCTTGTTATTTATCTTATCTTTTCAACATTTCCTGTAACTATTCATCTAGTCTAGGAAGGTCTGAGCCCACAAACTATACTCTATAAACTATAGTTAATTATTTTGGCATTTTTCCTTTAATTTGATTGTGATTTGCATAACTATGCATTTCTACTACATAAATAGACATTATTTTACAATTAGCTTACATGGATTTCAGTATTTTTTTAATTTTATTTAACTATTTAACTGTCCTGCCATTAATGTTACAAAAACTGACTAATACCATCTGTGATTTTATTTCCTTTTAAAATTCAGAATGTTAACTGTTTGGGGTGTTGTTACTATACAATTATATAAAAATTGTAGAAAATCAAATAGATATTAGCTTAACTAACATGTTTATATTTACATTATTTATATTTGCTGTTGTCTGCCTTTTGCTTTTGTGCATTGTAAACAAATGTACTCTAGATTAAAAGAACATACATGCATGTCTGTCTGGTATCTTTATATCTTTATACAAGCATGTCAGTCTTGTGACCTTAAATCTCCACTCTTATTAACTATTTTTATTTAATTGTATGCACTAAAACTGTTTTGTGTAACTATTTTTATTTAATTTTTATACACTAAAACTGTTGTGTACCTTTTGACTATGCTATTAGCTTAGCAGTTATATACTGTACTACTGATAAATGTCTTGCTTTAACTGAACGAATGTAAAATATTTGAGAATGATTTGTCCAGACATCAGATCCTACCATCCTACTATGTATGTTTAACCATTTTCAAGACATAAACACATTATAAAATATATTTCTTTTGCACAGATTAGCTGTGTATGCAGGAAGTTTCCAGTCTCTGTCAGTTCAGCTAATTTATTTCCTTTATCCTGCAACTGCTGTTGAATTTCCTGTAATGTTGCATGGTCTTTCTGATATTTTTCAGTAACCTGTTCTGCTGAATCTAAAACTCCTATGCACTTTTGAAAAGATGTATGTATAACTTGTCTAAGCTTCCTAAACTCGTTGTTTCTGTCTTTTAGAAATTTATTACATTCCTTTGTAACAAAAGGTACTAGAGGTTCTATCAGTAACTGATTTGACTGTTGTAACGCTGAGTTAAAAAATCTTTCACATCTGGTGACAGAACATAGCTGTCCAACATCTGAATATAATAGAAACACTTTACTCTTAGTTAATTCTTTATCATGAACAGATCTGTCTTCACAATCTATTTTTTTAGCAATATGATGCAATACTTTTTTATGGCATAATACACAAAATGCAGTTTTTGTTGAAGCACACAATAAACATTTGCCATATTTCACATGGTTTTCTTTAAGATACCAGTCAAATATTGTAATACATTTGCATAATGTCTTACTATCAACCTGCCCTAATAAGGTTTTACATTTACTAATGTGCTGTGTATACCAACATTGCAATTTACTAAAGTTTTGTTTACTCCTGCATGAATTATAAATAATATCCATACTGTCTAATAACATCCAAACTGTCTAATAATATTCAAACTGTCTAACAGCATCCACACTAAAATGTGACCCAGAAAAAAAGTCTTACTAGTTAGCAAGAAAACAGGTGATCAGGCTGTTGTTGCTGATGGCTGGAAATTTTTCAAAGTCACTTGAGAAGCTGGTGAAGAACAACAGGCAGTGGACTGCTGTACAAATGGATATCCACCTTTTCTTGGAGAATATATGGCACTGCAACTTTCTTGAACTAGTCTCACTCTGGATTTTAGACGTCTAAAAAAACTTTACTACTGTAAGCTGCATAAACTGGAATACTTATGTTTAGGATTTACACATACTTACAAATGTTAGTTACTGCAATTTAACTGAAGTGACCCTCTGCAGGGCTTACCATCACTCCCCCTGTGTTTGAATGCAGATTTTAGGTTCAAATGCAGGCCAGCTTGCCATTGAAAAATTATATGGTGCTGCTTACTGTGATGGATTTGAAGTCTTCTTAAGACACTCAGTCTTGCTGGCTGTATTCTGCTAAAATCAAAGTCTGGTTATATTTGAATTCACAGTCTGTTGCATACAGAAACTTGCAGAATATACACTGATGAGAGAATATACTTTGCAGCATCAACTTAGAGCAGTAACAAATAACTTTTTATAATAAACCAAATGGACTAACGTTGCAGATTAAAGTACTATTCCACTTTACTTCTCATATAGTACAGATGATGTGAGAGATATAACATTTACCTCGAGACAAATGTGACTCTACCAGTACCTCTAACATAACTGGATTTATACAGATCTTTATATACAGTTTTAGTTATGCACATACATATACATTTCCTCTTAGTATTCTATTTTGGAGAATTGCTCATCCTGTAGAAACAGCACTAATTGTGCAGATGCTGACGCAAATGCTGACGTGATAATATTATTTTTAAGCTTCCTTGTTTAACAATGTCTTGTCACATTTTTGCTGAATTTATAAGAGGCCAGCTTTTCTGACAGTGTGAACATCCTGTTTTTTGTCTTTTGTATAAGAACATCTGTTCTTGTGCCAAGGAAACAGATTGTAACAGTGTCATAAACATGTCCTGTTGTTTAAGAAAACATATTGTGTCCATTCTTTTTATATGCAGAAAAACATGTCAGTGTTCTTTAAAAGCAGATTTTGCATTTTTGCTCTTGCATACATCCTGTTTTTAAGTCTGTAAGGGAAAAACATCCATTCAGTAGATTCCTTATTTTCCAAGCCATGGTAATTTAGTATGGATGCTGATCACATATTACTAAACTCTATTTCTACATTTAAGCAAGCTTTTTCTTTCAGCATATTTACAACAGAATTAATTTCAGCCTTATATTCATAATATCCAACAGACTGTGGTGGTGGTGCTGCTGTGGTAGCGTTGTCACCTCACAGTTAGACGTTGCCCATTTGATTCTCAGTTAGAGCATCTTCTGTGTAGTGACATGCGTGAATGGGTGTTCCTTCGTTGAAGGTTGTACATTAGGTTCAGCAAGCCAGTACATAAAAATCTACTGCCAATCATTAACGGACCGGAGTTCCGCTGTGGCAACCCCTAACCAGGAAAAGCCAAAAGACACAAACATTCATAATATCAAACAAATGGTACAACTGCTAGGCAGAAGGCAGGGGCCCAAACTGTACCATATTAACATAATGAAACTTTACCATGATAGGGATGCCCTGGTGCTAAGTATGTGCGGTAGAAGGCAGGAGGTGTCTGAGGGGGATCTACTATGCTGGAGCCTAGGATTACAGGCATATTATATGACTGTGTACCACTGTAGTGGGGCCAGCAATGCCAAGGCAGGTGGGATCTCAAGATAGGGTATGGGTTAATGTATTTCCAGACAGGCTCATTCCTTTCAAGCAAAGTTTCTCAAGGGTCACATGAAAAACTAGCTTGTGTCTTCAAAGGGGAGAGAGATGTGATGATTTTTCCACCTATGCCAGGAGAGGTCTACTCAACATGATCGAAATGTCAGTAGACTGACTTTTAAAACACTGAGACCAAATCACCAAAGTTTCATTTGTGAGTAACTTCATTATACTGACATTCAGAAGACTGAATGTTTCAAATGCTAACTTTCCAAGCTGAGAAAAACAGGAAATCCACTCATTGCCCACACTATAGTGTGATCTCTGAGTTAGCATATTTAATTTGCAGGAGGGTTGGGAGGCACAGCCCCCCCCTGCAAAAATGTATAAGTGCAAAATAAACAAGTGTATTTATTGAATTTAAGTATGTGTTATGAATATTCATGCCGGTGCTATAGCTACCGTCATGAATATTCAGTGGGATTTTCTTTGGCTATGCGGCTATTTCTTGGTGGGTGCAGTATAAGTGAAGTTAGGTACATAGGTTGTTTTTTTTTTTTTTTAGTGGTAATGTGCTGTTGCTATGGTGTTAGTTTCATAATTGCGTTTCTGAAAGGTAAGTTGGAATGTTAGTGTTTTGGTTTTGTGTACGTTAGGCATTTAAAGTGTCAGGTTTGTGGGTTTTTGCTTTTTTGGCCTAGGTGTTTTAAAAGTCAGTCTACTGGCATTTCGATCATGTCAAGTAGATCCACAAGGAGAAGTGGGGCAGTGGATGTGTGACATTGCAGGCACAGCTGGCTGAAATTTTGTGGGGAATTGTATGTTATTCGTATGTCAAACTGATTTGTATAGATACTTGTGCTGAGAAGTGTATTTGTGGGGTTGCTTGTGTTAGGGGTGTGCCAGCGGTGTGCCCTGCTGGACAGAGAGAGAAATATACATGCATTATTGCAGCTTTTTGAATATATGTGTTTTGACAGAGGGTGCTGGAGGATATAGAAGAGGTTAATCTCTGGCTTTGAAAATGGTTTGAAATTAGATTGCCTGGTTTGGGCCATGGAGATTGCATCTTGCATTTCTTATTGCAGCCAGAGATGGGGAGGTTCTGTACTGGGAGGCTTCCTGCATTGTCATTGGGGTGGGCTGGTTGCTGCTCTGTAGAGGTGGAGGTTTTGTGACTTTCAGGAATTGCAGCAGATCTTGGCAAGGCTCTGTATGTGTGTGTTGTTGGCACATGTGTGCTGGATCCTGACAGCTTCTGACCGGGGGGGGGGGGCATGCAAACCAGATGTCAGATGGCCAGATGTGTGTAATGTCATTCTGTAGTCCATCACTAAAGATAATGTTTGATACTGGGTGAGACTGATGTCTCATAGCACTCTGTTTTTGTAACCTGATAAAGAAGGATCTCTCACCTACTTCATCTTGCCTTCCTCAAGTAAGTAACCAAAGAATAATAATTATTTAGATCAGTCAGGAAAATACATTGAGATTAGTTAAGTATTGTTTTTTCTTTTTCTGTAACTGTGTGAACCTGCCACCTGTGGTATTTTTAATATTTCCTGTGTCTGAAACTCTGATGTATATTTTAAATAGATATTTAGTATTTTTATGTTCTTTTATTATTTGTTATTAAATATGTTTAAACTTTTCATTGTGGCTGGTTCTTTAGAGAATATTTTAACACCTTTGAGAGTATTTATATCTATTGGTGACACTGTGGCCAATCCTGAAAGCCTGGCTGTTTGGTCAATATTACCATTTGTATTAATATTAATTTCACTCAGTATAATTGGGTACCCTTGCAAGAGCCTTAGAATAGCTAGCTTTGGAGTACCTGATGGTGGTGTAACTACCTTATACTCTGGGCAGAAGGGGGCATAGCCAGTAAATCTGTGCCAGCCTTTCCCAAGTGTGAAGTGTGTGTGTGTGTGTGTGTGTGTGTGTGTGTGTGTGTGTGTGTGTGTGTGTGTGTGTGTGTGTGTGTGTGTGTGTGTGTGCGTGCGTGTGTGTGTGTGTCTGTGAGTGTGTGTATGTGAAAATCAAATCTCAAAGATTGTGTGTGTCAGCTGCTTAGAGAAGGGACATGAACCATTGGTTTCACAGAGAGGGTGTTGGAGTACTTGGCTTGGACACTTGGCTGAGGACCCAACCCTACAGCTGTGCCAGTGGGGAATCTTATTGGCGATCTGAAGGGGGGACCCAGCCCCCGGACTGATTGTGTTCCCTGTGTGCTCTTAAGGGAAATTGTACTTGATGTAGAAAGGTCTATGTCTGGATATACTGAATGCATCCATTTTAGTTCCAAGTGAACATCCCTCTCCAGTGCCAGTGGTGACAATTCAGGCTCCTTGATTACTGGCCCAGAGTGGGGACATCACAGCTTGTCCAAAGGCATTATTTTGTGTCATGTTTTTTATCCAAAGCTTGCAGGAATGAAGCACTAATACCACAGAAATAAATCACCTACAGAAGAAATTCAAAAAGAGGTCAGTGGGTCAAGGTCTGTGACTGAACTGTAATGTGGATATGTACATACAGTCTGATATTGCTAGCCAAGGCACTTCAAATATAGTGGGTATGGATATGAAATGTGAGAAGTTTAGCTTGTCATTCTAAACTTGATTAACAAGACCCACACTCTGAAACTGCCCCTATTACACCTAAAAAAACAAGGCTGATACTCTGATAGTCTTGAACTGCAAGCAACAGTAAAACCTAGGTGACTGGTTGCTAAATATTAAAACTTTTTTTTTTAACTAATTGAGTTTTGATTATGAAATGTATATGCTACCAAGTACATTATGCTGTAAAAAATGTATGTGAATCTGGCAAGTTATCAAAAATATTAGTGACTTTTACCAGTGACTTTACAACTAGAGATATAAACATTAATTCAAGAAAACTGCATGGGATTACTTTATGTTCAGATGACAAAAGCAGATACCTTCTCTAATTGTTCATGCACTGCTTAGCTGACTTACTCTACACTATTAGATTAAACAGCTTGGAAATAATAAGTGTTGTTTCCCCACTAGATTAAATATTAACACATGGGCATTCTGCGGTGTCTTCTGTGCCTGCAAAGAGAGTAAAGGAATGCAAACATTAACATTAGTTTAGATAAAACAAGTTTAAACAGCAGAACCTGTATTCTTTGCAGTCTATATGTTTGAATTCTGTTGATCTGTCAGCGGTTTAACAAATAGTAAAGAGGCAAATTCAATTTCAGACTGTTAACATTGTTTTCTTATCAGTCTGGTTATAAGTGTTGTGAAAACAAAATTATACCATGAAACTAAGTTTGCAGATTGTGGTAGAAAAACAGGACAGTAGATAAATGTGTTAGTGTCACCTGTGCTACTCTTAGTTTTATAAACTGACCTTTAAGTAATAATTCCTGACATAGTTTTAAACAGTTTACAAATTATGTTCAGGACAGAAATCAAAACTACTGTATCCCATAACTGTTATGCAGATACAAATGTAGATGTTATTGGAAGGTATTGTTATGGTCACAATTACACAAGGTAGTTTCCTTGTGAAGGAACCCTGTAAAACATGTAATGTTATAATATCATTATATTTATTGCAGTACTGTTATTGATGCATAATGTTTAAGGCAGCCCACTAAAAAGATGAACTTAACATATACAGTAGGATATGTAGAATTCCTCGAGCGTAATGTATGGAAACTGGAATAGAGTTATATTACAGGAGAAGTTAGAATAAGCTGTGAGCCAGAGGAAAGCCTATCATACAGGTAAGTACAAGGGCCCATGTGATGAGAATTCTACTGATACCAGCAGTGGTAATAACAAGCTAAGATACATGGTGAGCTATTTGCTATGACAGCAGAAAGAAAGAAAGAAAGACTGCTTGGGTGGAATGACATAAAACAGAGGGTAGTACAGTATACCTATGAGAATGTGACTAGGAAGTAAATGTCATTTTGGATACTAGTTCTGAAAAAAAGCAGGTTGGGCAGCTGTGATGCAGATGGTTTTAAAGGCCCTGTAATATATACTATCAGGAAGTCAGGTGAACATGCCAAGAAAGAGCAATAAGTTTACAGCAATTAGTTCTGTCAAAATGTTTGGAAAATGGATAAATCTGGCTTTGGATTTCCAAAGAGGTTTTACACACACACACACACACACACACACACACACACACACACACACACACACACACACACACACACACAAACACACACAATTAAAGTATGAGATTGACTCCACTGCACAGAAGGATGGAGCCCTCACTGAGACTCAGGTGACTGCAGTTTGATTAGCTGCCCTGGCAGACAGGAAGGAGGAGGAATGAAGGGCCATATCCCACTCATCTCCCTTGGTAGGTGAGTACGGGTTTACTAGGTTAGAACAATTTCTCTAGTGGAGGCAAGGGAACCCAGCTCCCATGTTTCAGTGATGGGGCAGGACTGCATGAGGGGAATGCCCCCTACAGAAGAAAGGAACCGTCTTCTGTAGCCAGCTCATTGCACATCCTCTCCCCCACACTAGAGCTGAGTGCACGTCAGAATATTAGCGCAACATAAAGGAAAATCATGAACTACTCATGATGGCTGGCTGAATGACGACCTGTCCTACTCAATCCCATCCTGGTGATGGGAAAACAAATGGGCCAGTTCCTGGGGCTAGGGCTGACGATCAACAGGCTAAATGGACAAAGTTATCAAAAGAGTATAAGAGTAGGAAACCCCTAATTTGTGAAAAGGTTATATACAATCTGCAAATATGGCCGTTGTATAATTTTCACTAACTAAGACCACCAAGTACAACCACAGTGTAAGATGTTATATCTCTCAAGCTGAAACAAGGTAAATGATATTCCTCTCCATGTTTAAGAATTAGTGATATACCTGTCATTGTATAATATACATGTTTTCAGGAAGCAGGACCAACAAATTCACATGGTTATGCCTAAACATAGTTACAGAAGCATGAATGGGGAAAGTTCAAGCTTCCACTTGGTGAAATTTCTTACAGAATGAGGTTAATCTGTCTGGGAGATTAAAAGCAGCTTCCACATGCTGAAAATTAAAAGTTAAAATGCAGCTTACATGAAAGTGAATTTGCTGCAAATTATGCTTTACTGTCTCACAAAAGCAGTCATTCATATGCAGCAAAATTTCTTACCGTATGAGGTTGCTCTGTGTAGGAAATTAAAAGCAGTCAGTGCTAAAAGTAATGTTATATGATTAATTTTTCATACTGTTTGGGTGGAGAGTCTACCACATAAATTTTCATATTGAATATAATGCACTACAAGTGTGAGCTGAAAGGCTTACCAAACAAGCTGATTTTTTTTCACTACCACCCCAAGTGCACAGACACACACACACACACACACACACACACACACACACACACACACACACACACACACACACACACACACACACACATGCACACACACACATATACACGTGCACAGTCTTGCACTTGATTGCTTCATCCTGTGATTGTTCATTTGAGCTTTATCAAATCACAGATATTTTTGGAATTAGTGTTGCCAATTAACCACATCCTTCCCATCATTTCACATTCAGGACCCCCAGTTATTCATTGGCTGACACTTGCCTTTGTCATTTTAATTCCTCCTGCCTTTTCACATTTCTTTGAGGATGGATCATGGCAAATAACTGATCTCCACAGGGAGGCCATTATATGGCCATTTTCCCCTTTATTCATCTGTCTTTCTATTAACAATGATCCCTAGGTAAACTGATTCGTTTCTTTGTTTGTTTTATTTGTTGACTCTTTGTTTGTGTCTTTCGGCTTTTCCTGGGTAGGGGTCGCCACAGCGGAACTCCGGTCCGCTAATGATTGGTAGTTGATTTTTATGTGTCGAGTTACCAGCCCTGACACACAACCTTCAACGAAGGTACGCCCATTCACGCATATCTCCACGCAGAAGATGCTCTAGCTGAGTCGAACCGGACAGCGTCTTACTGTGAGGTGACAATGCTACCGCAGCACCACCACCGCGGGTTAGTTTCGTAGTGACTCTAAAGCACCTTATTGGCGGTCCTATACACTGAGCAGCCTGAAACTTAGGTAGCCCACATTAGATATCTAAACTAATGTCCTGGTTGGTTATTTTGATAATTTTCAAATGAATTGATGCAGGATTAATGAAATATTGTCTAATCAATCTGAGTGTTCTTTACTTTGTTAGACTAATAGACCAACACTGGAAAGTATATAAACCTACATGAGGGAGCTTATCCCCCTCAGTCTCTTCAAATGATTACCACCAATTTAATTTTATAGGTTCAGATGTTCATACATTAGTACTAGGTTATCTGCCCTTGCAAGCCATTTTAACCCTATCCAAATTTCCCAATCCAAAGATAAGAATCAAATCCTGTGCCTTGCATCTGTGAGGTAAACACCTTAATCATTATGACAACCGCCAGTCCCAAATAATGTCATGCTGCATTGGCCAGGAATCGAGCCCCATCTTCCCCTGTGGCAGATGAGAATTCTAATACTGAATCACCAATGTTGATAAACTATTACAAGCCTAGTTAAAAATCAGAGGTCTGCATTGAGCCCTGTACATTATATCTGTGAGGTAAAGACTTTAATCATTATGCCAAACCCCCCCACCCCCGAGAAGGGAACTTATCTGCCCTGCAGTGGAACAATGTTAGATGACCATTGATCCTTATAAGCAGTGATTTATTAATTATGCTAAATATTCCATTTAAAACAAGTGATGAATAGTTGTTTATCATATAATCACAGGAAAATATTCTGGAGGCAGCAGCTTATGTTAGTAACACTTGTGACAACATCTCATGAGGTATGAGCATATACAGTATCCTACACTATACCATGTCTCACTGCATAATTGTCTTTGTGAGGGGGCATGTTTACTTGCAAATGAGCATCTGTTTCTCTCCAGAGATGGTTAATGGTCTTTAGCCTGAAAGAGATTTTTCACTGTTGAAGGAAAACTGTTGCATATTTTTGCACTGTTTCTCTGGAGTACACATCGTAACATTGGTTAAGTCTTATTCAGAAAATTGGCATCAAGTTCTAAATATGAATTTTATTATAGCAACTAGGAAGTACCATGTTATGGCTGAAACTAATAATTATTATTCACATTTTTAACCATAGGTTCTAGGTGTGTGTGTGTGTGTGTGTGTGTGTGTGTGTGTGTGTGTGTGTGTGTGTGTGTGTGTGTGTGTGTGTGTGTGTGTGTGTGTGTGTGTTTCAAGGCTTTATCACAGTAAGGCATGTACTTTTAAAAAAGCACATCTCCAAAAATTACTCAGAAAGCTTTAACATCCACTGAAACATCGCTTTGTAACTCAACACATGCTCAACTCCCACCACGGGGAAAAAAAACTACTTATTTTCTCCCCAAATCCCTCTCTCATGTAAAAAATAAAATAAAATCCTTTTTCTTTATAATACAACAATTGAAGTCATCTCCCGTCACAAACCAGACAACACATAAAATACAAAATCAGTGTGCCGCACAATCACAGCCCTTAAGGCGAAATAACATAGCTAACACATTAGTAATAGGTGACTCTATAGTCAGTCACACTGACGTCATACTCACTAGGCTGGACAAGCAGAAGGTTACTGTTAGCTGCCTGTTGGGAGCCAGAATCCACCACATAACACAAGCACTCAGGTCACTCCAGAACAAGTACAAATATGACTCTGTCATTGTTCATGTCGGTGTGAATGACCCGAGACATACCTCCCTGGACTACATGAAAAGAGACATGGAAGAGCTCTCTGATCATGTAGCCCAGGCTGGTATGACCCTGACCCTGAGTAGCATCCTGCCCTCACCAAGAATGATACCACAGTATAAAGAAAAAAATGATCAATTTCAACAAGTGGGTAAGCTTCTGGTGTCATTCAAAGGGGATCCAGTGTCTGTCAGCCTGGGATGACATGCTCGACAAGCTGCTTTGCTTCACAAGAGATGGCTTGCACCTGTCACCCCTAGGCTTTCGAATACAGGCCAAGGCTCTTGCTGCCCCCATAGTGCCTTTTTAGGCAAGGCTCAAAAGTCAAACCCACCTCTGTAAGCAGCACAATTAACAAAAAACTGAGGGTTATGCTACTCAACGCCAAGATTAAATCTCAAAATGCACGTGCTCAAAGCACTCCTCAGTATGGAGAATGTTGACATCTGTGTAGTAACTGAAGCCTGGTTCAAGGCTCCAGAGAGTACCCCAGCACTACTGGGCTACAACTCATACCACACGTTTTGGCCACAGAACACGGACCGAAACACAAAAGGAGGGGGTGTATCCATATTCATCAAGGATACCTACACCTCCAGGTTAGTGGCGCATCATGATATCTCTGAGATCATCCATGTGCAATTAACATCAGGCAAATCTGCAATGCAAATTGTGGCCTGCTACAGATCACCCTCCATGACCCAGGACCACCACTCCACCTTTCTGGAAACACTGGAAAACATGAAGGTCCCACCAAACACCCTGATATTGGGTGATTTCAATTACCCTACCATTCACTGGGAAAACTAATCAAGTACAAACTCCCAGGCCCAGCGCTTCCTGAAATTCATCAACTCAAACGCCCTGGATCAGCTGGTAAACTCCCCTACCAGAGGTGAAAACATATTGGACCTGGTCATCACCAACATGGGCGACGGGTGTTCCACACCTGAGGTCAACCCGTCACTGGTTAGATCAGACTATAAACTAATCACTCTGGATGTCCACACCCCACCACTACCTCCAACTAAGGAAACCACAGTAAAAAACTTTTCTAAAGCAAACTTCACCTTACTTAAGACAGAGGTGGTAAGTTTCACAGCCCCCACGCTAAAGGATAACGCTGCCCAAGATGCAGGAACCTTTACAAATGCACTCTATGAGTACCTACAAGGATGCATGGATCATGCCATCCCCAGCAAAACCAAGACTCACTCCTCTAAGAGAAGGAAACCAGTTTGGCGGACCCCTGCCATAAACAGGCTATACATTAGAAGGAGGAAACTAGTTCAGAAAATAAGCAAATCCCAAGAAGGAAAGACATCCCTGATCAGTAGCAGTAAGAAACTAAGGTCCCTCATGAAATCATCCAAGGCTAACTTCAAAAGAAAAATAGCCAAGGATTCAAAAGATAACCACAAAGCCTTCTTTAGCTATGTTAAGTGTCTAAGTGGCAACTCGCAGATATGCACTGAACTAGTGCAAAATAGCACAAAATATGCTGAACCTACTGATATTGCCAAAATCCTGGCAGATAGATTCAGTGTAAACTTCACCCCCCTCTCACCTCCAAAAGGGCCCACAACAAAACCGGAAAAGTGTAATGTCCCAAAAAATCACAGATGCACAGGTGAAAATAGCCCTTTCAAAAGCCAAAAACACAGCGTCAATAGGACCAGATGGTGTCCCAGGCTGTGAATTGCATGAACTACAGAATGAACTAACCCTCCACCTAAACACGCTGTTCAACCTCAGCCTCTCCACAGGCTATGTGCCCATAGAATGGCGCACAGCAATGGTTATTCCACTTCTCAAAGGAGGGGCCACAACTGACCCTGGTAACTATCACCCCATAAGCCTGACTAGCCTGGTCTGCAAGGCTATGGAGCACATCATCATGGAACCCAATAACAAAGACATTGGGAACCTCCAAACACTTGACCTGACCCAGTTTGGCTTTGTTAAGGGCAGATCGTGCCTACTAAACCTGGTTGATTTCTTCGAGACAGTCACCAAGGCCATAGACGAGAGAAAGGTGGTTCACACAGCCTACCTTGACATCACCAAGGCTTTTGACACCATTCCCCACTCGGGTATTACAGAAAATCTCACCAGCCTGAACATAAACCCCTACATCACGAGATGGGTTGCCAACTGGCTTACAGGCAGAACTCACACGGTAAGAATAGCAAGCTCCAGGTCCGACTCTAAACCAGTCACAAGTGGTGTTCTGCAAGGCTCGGTCCTGGGACCCCTACTGTTCAGCATATGCTTCTCAGAAGTACAGGCAAACACAGGAGGACTATGGCTAACTAAGTTCACTGATGACTGCAAACTAGGAGCCATAATTGACTCTCCAGCTGACATGGACATCCTCCAAAAAGGGCCTTAGTGAGACGGACACCTGGTGTCAAAGTCATGGCCTCAAGCTAAATGCCAAAAAATACATAATCATCCCATTTGGGAAAAACAAAACACCCACAAATTACCACATATGTGGCAGCCCCCTTAATACAGAAGAAGTAATAAGAGATCTGGGGACCCAGGTAGATAGTAATCTCTCCTTTGACAATCATATTGCCAAAGTAGTTAGGAAATCCTTCTATGTGGCCCATCTAATTACTAAAGGGTTCGCATCTAGAAATAAAGAGGTTATAGTGCCCCTCTACTCGTCACTCATCAGACCCATCATAGAGTACAATGCCCCATTTGGGATGTACCTCACAAGACACTTCCAACAGCTGGAAAGACCACAAAAGTACCTCACCAAGAGGATTACTGGTCTCAAACATATGTCCTATGCAGCCCGACTGAAAAAACTCTGGCTGTACTCAGTGGCATATTGCTTACTCAGAGGTGATCTCTGCCTGACTTACAAAGCCATGTCCAACTCAGAATTGCTGGACATGCTCCACCTAAAGAAATCCAAGTCACTGTGAGCCATGCGCTCTATTGAGCTAAACCTTGCCACAACAATAAATAGAACATGCTGGAGGGATAGATTCCTGTCACAGAGACTCCCCATGCTTTGGAAAAAAATTCCAAATTACATCAGGCAGAGCCCCTCACTAACACTCTTCAAGAGAAACCTTGACGAGTGGATGGGTAACAGAAAATACACCCCTGGCATCACTTCATTCACTCTGCTTGACAGAGGATCAGTTAATTAATCAATGGGGTGGTGAAAGCCGACACACTCTAGCTAGGCTTATAAATGCCCTCGGGCAGATAGCCTAGTACCTACCTATGAACCTATAATGGCAAATTATTAGGGATGATAGTGGATGATAATCTTAAATGTGACCTGAATATGCAAAATTGCCTAAAAAAGCCACCAAAAACTATGGATGCTTTACAGAGCCAAACATTTTCTCACCAAAACAACTAAAACTACAATTGTCACTACTTACCTCCTCCCGTCACTACTTTACAGTATTCCCATCCTTAGTAACATCCAAGCATCACTAAAAGCAAACAATGCTATAATAAAGTGACTAAATCTGCAGCAAATACCCCTTTCAGAACCCACCACTGTATAGCAGTAAAAACCCTAAATCTGTTAGAACAATCGCATTAACTAAAACTGATAGTTTCTCACCACCAATAAAATTATCCGGCATCCATCTGCTTATCCAAAACTAAATATCATTCTACATAATTATGTTCCCATTTGGTTATTCTCTGTCCACAAACTAATCAAATCTGTTGGGCACGGTGTGTACTCATACCAAGTTGCTAAGGCCTGGAACTACTTACCTGTATACATCAGGTCAATACTCTCCCTCCAGTCCTTTAAAACCATTCTGAAAGACTTACTAGCCAAAATCTTTCTATTCTTGCTCAACCACAGGATAAGCTATATCCTTAAATATTAACAAATACCTATTCATAAACAAACAGTTGACACAGGTTTGGCTCCAGATTAAAATGTAGACCGTTATTATACAACGACCCCCCCCCATTAATATTCAAAAACGTGCACGCTGATTGGGCAGCGTGCATGTTGTAAATCAGAGTTATAGTAATGGAAAAAGGTCCAGTCGCCCGGACTTTTTCCATTACTATAACTCTTTTTTTACAGCAACGGAGAACGCAAGATCTCTATTGCTTCACACTGTCTCGCTACGTTAAACGAGTTCAACGAGATTCTCAGTTGTTTTTTTTAAAGCTGTCTCGCTATGTTAAACTCCTTTGACATAGCGAAACAGTTTGTAAAAAGCAATGGAGATCTTGCTTTCTCCGTTGCTTTTTTCAAAACTATCTCGCTATGTTAAATGGGTTTAACCTAGACAGACAGCTTTAAAAAAAGCAACAGAGATTCTCCGTTGCTTTTTTTAAAGCTGTCTTGCTATGTTAAACCCATTTAACATAGCGAAACAGTTTGTAAAAAGCAACGGAGATCTTGCTTTTGCCGTTGCTTTTGCCTACAGCTCTGATATACTGCATAGGCATATGCATGCACAGTACATCAGAACTGCCGCAGAATACCAGACAGCTGCAGAAGGGCAGCAAGGAGGCATTATACAATGCCATTATTTAAGAAAAGTAATTTTTTTTTCTTAAATAATGTCATTGTATAATAGCAATAACCCACTTCTGGGTGTGGGTAAAGCTGGATTTACCCACGGTTGGCTTTGTCTGGCCACTCAGGCTTCGCCCTTGTGACCAAACCACACCAACCGTGGGTAAATCCAGCATTACCCACACCCAGGTGTGGGTTATTGCTATAATATATTACAAGCGCTTTCACAATTGCTTCACCAGGACTGATGAAGCAGTTGTGAAAGCACTTGTGATATATTAAAAGTCTACATTTTAATCTGGAGCCAAACCTGTGTCCACGGCCGGCCTTAGGCATAGGATAACTAGGCAACCGCCTAGGACGCTGTACAGGCCGGCCATGTAAAGGGTGCAATTTGCAAGTATTCATTTAAATTTACTTTTCTAAGAAGGCGGGCAGCAGAACCATAGGGCGTGGGGGAGGGGCAGGCACACTCCTACTTCTGTAGCTGCAGCCTGCAGGTTGGCCAGGAAGCTTCAACAATTAAACGACGAGTCTTCTTCTTTAAGGAGGAACATGCGTGTGTCGCATGCATGCCAACGTAGATGTAAAGACGTTCAGCAGTCGCGCGGAAGTTAAAGTAAGAGAGGGATTAAGTCTACGTGTGCTCGTGTGGCCATTCATTTTAAAAAGAAGGTAAGTGTGTGTGTGTGTTTGTGTGTGTGTGTGTGTGTGTGTGTGTGTGTGTGTGTGTGTGTGTGTGTGTGTGTGTGTGTGTGTGTGTGTGTGTGTGTGTGTGTGTGTGTGTGTGTATTACTGCATGATTCAATTGCAGTATTGTGATCATATTGTAGCTTTAGTTCTAACTTCTACTGAGAGATTTGCAGATCCTTGGTGTTGCAAAATGGTGGTGACTAGGGTAGTAATGTTTAAATTATTGTGTCGAGCTGGGAGGTAATGCGGGACAAGGCAACTTGTTGTGTCTGTGTCAGCAGGAGCTTTGAACAGATGGCTGACAGTGTGGCTGAAGAGATGCTAAAGTGCAAAACTGTCAGTCAATTTTCTCAAGTGATATTTTTTGCTGAACAAACAAAATATTCATGAAAGCTGTAGTCCTTTATTACTGTGTTAAACTTATTTAGCAAGACTATAAAATCATTTCAGTTATGCAGACTTAATATTTATAAACAGAGTCATCAGATGAAGACACTACCAATGACTGATTTATCTGACAATGCAGCGTTTACACACCATTGTTTTCTCTAGTCACCATGAGACTTTAATGTACAGTAGCTGTAATATGCATAGAGAAGTGGCACTCACAATCTAGTCATTCTTAAATTTCAAACAGGTACTAGGTATACATTTTCAGCACATGCTGTATGGTAAGTTTATGTCACTGATATATGCCCCAATCAGATTTTTTCCCTATAGCAGCAGTGATAGTGACCCCTAAAATTAAAGTGCCAGACGCATATACTGTCTATAGGCACATAGGCAGACCTCAAAGCATGGGTAAATCATATAGCTGTTGTCATTAGCCATTTGGGCTATGTCCTACAGTTCTGTATAGTTGCACACCTTCCCTGTTTTTTTAATATAAGCAAGACTGTCACTTAGCTTTAATTATTTAGAATTAATGTTATTTTGAGCTTATATGACAAAAAAAAAAGCTTGGAATGTCATATGCTGATATGGTAATGCTCTGAATAAAGAATTTGCCTCTGGGCACTAAATGCTGGAAAATAGTTATAACAAATCATTTTACCAATTCTGCAAATGTAATAGAATCTGTAGTCTAAATTCCAGGAATATAAAAAATATGATCAGTGACAAATCCCAGGAATGTTCTGGTAAAAGGGTGATAGACTAGTGCCTGCATGTATATCAAATGGCTTAGATTTCACTAGGTATTCTTCCCCATTAAATGAAGGAGTTAGAAACAAAAATACCCTCTCTAACCAGGGCTTCAATGTATCTGCTGACTGTAAGAAATCAAATGTAATCAAATGAAAAGGAATTTGTACATTTACATTTATGAAACAAATTAGGTCACTAATCCTTTGTTTAGGATACCTAGTAACTATGAACTTGTTGGTTTCTCAGTCATCCTCTTTTGCAATATTACCAGCTTACCAATTTTTTCTTTAATGTAATGTAGGCAATTAATTCTTCAAAGGCAGCAGGCACTGAATTTGTAGATAAAATACTGAAATGTAAAGTTTGCCAGTAACAGCCTCTTCATTAGTTACACATCTGTTTAATGTAGAATTATTCGGATTAATTTTACTTCTGCAGATATTGTCCTTATTGACTGATAGTGGTGGGCTGTAATGATAGATGATTGAGAGGCCTTTTATGGTTAAAATATTCTGAAATGGGTAGTTTTGTCATTATTGGTTCATGCATTTTGTTTCATTACTTACTGGAAAAATGTTCAAAACTACAAATTTAAAACACACTCCAACAAGTGTAAATGTTTGTGTGTGCAACTAGCCATTTTTGTTTATCAAATGGCACACTGTGTTTTAAAATCTGAAAGCATGTTAGTAGCATAATTGCCTTTGGTGCAAAAGGCTGTGGATTCTATTCCCACACCATGTAGATGGAGTGCTGGTATTGCAGTGCCCATATGATTGTTGATTATTTGGTGCATTATAAGGGGGATAGGGGTTCTACACTCCTGAGTATGTCCTTTGTATGAGATGCCTAGTGACTATGAACTTGCTGGTTTGTTAGTCATTTCCTATTGCAATATTACCAACTTACCAATTTTTTAATGTAATATAGGCAATTAATTCTTCAAGGGCAGTAGGCACTGAATTTGTAGATAAAACATTGATATATGAAGTTTTGCCCTTAGCAACCTCTTCATTAGTTACATATTTATTTAATGTGGAATTCAGATGATTTTACTTCTGCAGAGATTGTGTGTATGGAGTAATATTGGTGGATTGTAATGACAGAAGTCTTGAGTGATCTTTTATGGTTAAAAATTTCTGAAAAGGATAGTTATTGGTTCATACATTTTGTTTCATTGCTTATTAAAAGAATGTTTAAAACTACAAATTTAAAACACTTTCTAACAAGTGGTGCTGCATTATTCAAGGAATATAATTCAATGCAATCAGGAAGGTGAATCAAAGAACAAATACACGTATGCATGGCCCTAAAAAATGTGTGCAAGGAGTCTGTTTTGAAAACAGCCCAAAGGTAAACTTAATTCTTTAATGGCCAGATGCATTTTCTATGATTGTGGCTTTTCATGCCGTTTCAATGAATGAGTTTTTCCATTTCAATGAATGTGAGTTTCAAGGGCAGAGAAGATTACTGCGAGTCTGCATTGTTTAGCAAATATCTACCTGTGTTTGTACTATTTTATTTTAATATCTGTAATCACTGTAGAAAAAAATAAGAGAACAGTATGCATGGTAACTGGTGAGAAGTAACCAAATAATGGAACACTGGAATGGCTGAGGAGGGGGCTGCTGCTGGGGGGAGGGGGTTGCTGCAGGAGGGGCTGCTCTGAGGGGGCATTCTATTACCCTGCCTAGGGCTCTATTTGACCATGATCGAGCTCTGGTATTTAAAGTAGAAAATACTATGCAGAGGTAGTTGCAGTTAAAGATACCTTGTAATGTAGTTATTCTTCCTATGCATTTAAATAATTTAAGGAAATGACTGGAGTGGCTTTCTTGGGGAGTGACCCTGTGAGTGTGGCTCAAACAGGGGTTTTTCATGAATATGGTGTGGGTGGGGCTTAAGGGGCGCCAGAGTACTACTTCGCCTAGGGCACCATTTAGGCTAAGGCCGGCCCTGCCTGTGTCGACTGTTTGTCTTTGGATATTTTGCAGTTGTTCTCTTGTGGACATAGGTACCTAGGATTTTGTGGTTTCTTTTGCGCTGTTCTACATTTTAAGTACATATTCATACCTTAAACCTCCTTTTTCAGTCAATTCCTTACTTCATTCAAATTGTCTCTCCTTATCTGTCTAAATATGCTACAACCCTATTTTTTTCCCATTTCACATCTCAATTCCCATTTGTATTATACTAACTTACATTTAATTCATCAAAACTGGCTAAAATTTCCCTAAATATTAAATCATTGTCATAAAAGTTCTATTTATTCTTAGTCAATTGTTCACATTATGTCTAATTTGGTATAATTGTTTAAACTGCAGATTTTTTTATTGTTTTTTTTTTACTGTATTATTGTTGAAGATAGTAAAATGATAGTTCTTCAAATGTCTTTGTAATACTTTGGAGCTTTCTTCCCTAGGTCTTCACTGAAAATGAGCCCATACCCAGTCAGACTTTCCCAGTAATCAAATTTCAGTAAATAAATAAATAAGCCTGAAAGGAAAGGCATGCGTAATATTGTTGATATGTACATTAACTATGATCTTTGGGTTAAAATGAGCATTAGAAGCTTTTTAAAGCTTTTATTTAAGAAAAAAAGTGAGATCTGAATTGCACACAGCCCTATCATGTAGTCCATCCACACCAACCATCCACTAATAGCAGAAACCTTCCCATTAGTTCACCAGTGCACAGCACCCCCACACACACACACATATATATATATATACTTACCCTGAATACATGAGCTGGCTGCTCTTAGTCTATCTTAGTAACCAGCAGAGCTGTTTGTACATTGCAACACCACCTTTTAATGACTGGAGATTCTTGCCCATATCCCTCACTCACCTGCCACTGATCAAACATCCCTATCTGAATTCTCCGGCTATCAGTGACTGGGGCCTACTATCTGCCTTAATCTCCCATCTGTTAGTGATTAGACCCAGCTGCTCCATAATCCGTCAGCCATCCATTACCCCAAACCAACAAGCAACATTAACCCATTGCAAGGATACTGCATTAGATTACTGATACTTTTATTATTATTTGTTTTTCTTTGTTAACCGGGTTAGCCCTACTAGGCTAGCAGCCTCTTTTCAGGGGAGACCTGAAAGGTCTGAAGAGTTATTTATACTACTAGGGGAAATTTGGTCAGGGCATTGCAGAACTTGCTTTACTCTTTTCAGTAGGTGTTGTGGGATCTTTTACATCCGTTTGAGCTAATACTGACTCAAGCAGATGGAGCCTTAGGTTAATGTTTCATCTGATGGATTAAACACTCACTACAACTACTTATACATCTCTAATGTCACTAATCAGTTTACCTGGTGTGAGAATAGAACCCTCAGCCTTCTACACTAAAGGCAAAAGTGATACCCAATGTGCCACTGACACCGCTGATTTTTTACAACACAAATAGTATTGGGTGACCATTTTCTATACCGTTCCAGGTACCCTCCAAGTGTAAGAACAGACATATCATTGTGAAGAAAATCCCAACAACTAAAGTAAATAGTATCTGTAAAGGAATACAGGGTAATGCAATGATAAGCAGTAATATTCAGTACCAGAATAATGTATTTCCATAAAGGATAGCTAGTATAATAATGTCTGAATGGAGGGTCGAGGTCATGTGATAGGGCACATATAAACGGAGGACATCTGAAGACTGCAGATAGAGTAAGGACACAATGAGAAGTTTGCCTTTGATTACTGTATTTTCCTTGTGGCTCATTTAAAATCAGTAAAATAATCCCAGATTGTCATTTTATCAAAAGTGTTTATCTGTAAACAGCAGTACTGCTGATATTTGAAATATATTAAGTTATATCTCCTATAAGCAAAGTGTAAAATGGGAGCATATGGAACAGCAGTTAGAGGTGCAAGTACTTGCTTAGATGCAAGTATATCATTCAAAGCATGGTGAAGATTATGCCCGTGGAGGCTCCACTTATTTAAAAACTTTTTGCAGGAAAAAGCAAAAAACAGAGCCTCCTTTATAAAACGCTTTGAAATTATTATTAAACCATGGAGCAAGTGTCAAAATATTAGAACCAACTTCTTATTTAGGTGCTCAAATGGGATGGCTGAACAGGTCTAACTGAAATGAGTCAAAACTGATTCAATGATGGTCCAGAAACAGTTCCGCCTAATGTAGCTGTAAAACACCAAGGTTTGGGAGCAACAGAAGCCTCTGAGGATGATATTACCACACAGGGGACATTTAAAGATGTATTACTTCTTGCAGAATACCAAGCAGCTAAGGCACCTGCAGCAGCAGCAGAGCCCCCATGATCAACCTTCACAGAGAAATTTCAGGAACTATCTCATACATTACTAGAGAGCATTTACCGAGCGTTGTAAATAAAGTGTTGGAATGGGGCATAGAAATGAGGGTTTTAAAGTAAGTGTTTCACTGTAGCACAATGTTAATAAGCTTACTAACTCGCTGCAGTACAAGAAAAGTTGTTAAACACAAGTTTTAAAAGAGGTACAAGAGAACTGTATTAGAAATAAACAAAAACTGGCAGATAGTGAGCTCAGGGCATGACAGTTTAACAAGAATTTTTCGTGTGCTTGAAAGTCGGGATGCAGTGTCGGGGACTAAGTCTATAACAAAATTGCCTGCATTATAGGAATTACTATACTTGAAGCCATAATGAACTTTCAAATCATAGGTTCATAGGTAGGTACTAGGCTATCTGCCCGAGGGCATTTATAAGCCTAGCCAGAGTGTGTCGGCTTTCGCCGCCCCATTGATTAATTAACTGAGCCTCTGTCAAGCAGAGCCAATGAAGTGATCCCAGGGGTGTATTTTCTGTTACCCATCCACTCATCAAGGTTTCTTTTGAAGAGTGTTAGTGAGGGGCTCTGCCTAATGTAGTTAGGAATTTTGTTCCAAAGCATGGGGAGTCTCTGTGACAGGAATCTATCCCACCAGCATGTTCTATTTATTGTTGTGGCGAGGTTTAGCTCACTAGAGCGTGTAGCTCGGAATGACTTGGATTTCTTTAGGTGGAGCATGTCCATCAATTCTGAGTTGGATATGGCTTTGTAAGTCAGGCAGAGATCACCTCTGAGTAAGTGATATGTCACGGAGTACAGCTGGAGTTTTTCAGTCGGGCTGCATAGGACATATGTTTGAGGCTAGTAATCCTCTTGGTGAGGTGCTTTTGTGGTCTTTCCAGCTGTTGGAAGTGTCTTGTGAGGTACATCCCAAATGGGGCATTGTACTCTATGATGGGTCTGATGAGTGACGAGTAGAGGGGCACTATAACCTCTTTATTTCTAGATGCGAACCCTTTAGTAATTAGATGGGCCACATAGAAGGATTTCCTAATTACCTTGGCAATATGATTGTCAAAGGAGAGATTACTATCTACCTGGGTCCCCAGATCTCTTATTACCTCTTCTGTATTAAGGGGGCTGCCGCCTATGTGGTAATTCATGGGTGTTTTGTTTTTCCCAAACGGGATGACTATGTATTTTTTGGCATTTAGCTTGAGGCCATGACTTTGACACCAGGTGTCTGTCTCAGTAAGGTCTTTTTGAAGGATGTCCATGTCAGCCGGAGAGTCAGTTATGGCTCCCAGTTTGCAGTCATCGGCGAACTTGGTTAGCCATAGTCCTCCTGTGTTTGCCTGTACTTCTGAAAAGTATATGTCGAACAGTAGGGGTCCCAGGACCGAGCCTTGTGGGACACCACTTGTGACTGGTTTAGAGTTGGACCTGGAGCCCACTATTCTTACCGTGTGAGTTCTGTCTGTAAGCCAGATGGCAACCCATCTTGTCATGTAGGGGTTTATGTTCAGGCTGGTGAGTTTTTCTATAATACCTGAGTGAGGAATGGTGTTGAACACCTTGGCAAGATCAAGATAGGCTGTGTGAACCACCTTTCCCTCGTCTATGGCCTTGGTGACTGTCTCGAAGAAATCAACCAGGTTTAGTAGGCATGATCTGCCCTTAACAAAGCCAAACTGGGTCGGGTCAAGTGTTTGGAGGTTTGCAATGTCTTTGTTAATGAGTTCCATGATGATGCGCTCCATAGCCTTGCAGACCAGGGTAGTCAGGCTTATGGGGCGATAGTTACCAGGGTCAGTTGTTGCCCCTCCTTTGTGGAGTGGAATAAACGTTGCTGTGTGCCATTTTATGAACACGTAGCCTGTGGTGAGGCTGAGGTTGAACAGCGTGTTTAGGTAGGGGGGTTAATTAATTCTGTAGTTCATGCAAGACGCAGCCTGAGACACCATCTGGCCCCTTTGATGCTGTGTTTCTGGCTTTTGAAAGGGCTGTTTTCACCTGTGCTTCTGTGATTTCCGGGACACTACACTTTTCTGGTGTTGTTGTGGGCCCTTTTGAAGGTGAGAGGGAGATGTTGGCAATATCAGTAGGTTCAGTATATTTTGTGCTATTTTGCACTAGCTCAGAGCATATCTGTGAGTTGCCACTTAGATTCTTGACATAGCTAAAGAAGGCTTTGTGGTTATCTTTCAAATCCTTGGCTATTTTTCTTTTGAAGTTAGCCTTGGATGATTTTATGAGGGACCTTAGTTTCTTACTGATACTGATCAGGGATGTCTTTCCTTCTTGGGATTTGCTTTTTTACTGAACTAGTTTCCTCCTTTTGTTGTATAATCTTTTTATGGCATGGGTCCACCAGATTGGTTTCCTTCTCTTAGGGGAGTGAGTCTTGGTTTTGCTAGGGATGGCATGATCCATGCATCCTTGTAGGTGCTCATAGAGTGCAATTGTAAAGGATTCTGCATCTTGGGCAGTGTTATCCTTTAGTGTGGGGGCTGTGAAACTTACCACCTCTGCCTTAAGTAAGGTGAAGTTTGCTTTAGAAAAGTTTTTCACTGTGGTTTCCTTGTTTGGGGGTGGTGGAGGGGTGTGGACATCCAGAGTGATTAGTTTTTGGTCTGATCTAACCAGTGACAGGTTGACCTTCGGTACGGAACACCTGTCGCCCATGTTGGTGATGACCAGGTCCAATATGTTGTGGCCTCTGGTAGAGGAGTTTACCAGCTGATCCAGGGCATTTGAGTTGATAAATTCCAGGAAGCGCTGAGCCTGGGAGTTTGAACTCAATTAGTTTTCCCAGTTAATGGTAGGGTAATTGAAATCGCCCAATATCAGGGTGTTTGGTAGGACCTTCATGTTTTCCAGTGTCTCCAGAAAGGCGGAGTGATGGTCCTGGGTCATGGGGGGTGATTTGTAGCAGGCCACAATTTGCATTGCAGATTTGCCTGATGTTAATTGCACATGGATGATCTCAGAGGTATCATGCTGCGCCACTAAGCTGGAGGTCTGGGTATCCTTGATGAATATGGATACACCCCCTCCTTTTGTGTTTCGGTCCATGTTCTGTGGATGAAATGTGTGGTATGAGTTGTAGCCCAGTAGTGCTGGAGTGCTCTCTGGAGCCTTGAACCAGGTTTCAGTTACTGCACAGATTTCGACATTTTCCATACTTAGGAGTGCTTCGAGCGCATGCATTTTGAGATTTAAACTCCTGGCCTTGAGTAGCATAACCATCATTTTTTTACTTGTGCTGTTTACGGAGGTGGGTTTGAATTTTGAGCCTTGCCTAAAAAAGGCACTATGGGGGCAGCAAGAGCCTTGGCCAGTATTCGAAAGCAAAGGGGTGACAGGTGCAAGCCATCTCTTGCGAAGCAATGCGGCTTGTTGAGCATGTCATCCCAGGCTGACAGACACTGGATCCCCTTTGAATGACACCAGAAGCTTAGCCAATTGTTGAAATTGATCATTTTTTTCTTTATACTGAGGTATCATTCTTGGTGAGGGCAGGATGCTACTCAGGGTCAAGGTCATATCCACCTGGACTAAATGATCAGAGAGCCCTTCCATGTCTCTTTTCATGTAGTCCAGGGAGGTATGTCTCAGGTCATTCACACCAACATGAACAATGACAGAGTCATATTTGTACTTGTTCTAGATTGACCTGAGTGCTTGTGTTATGTGGCGGATTCTGGCTCCCGACAGGCAGCTAACAGTAACCTTCTCCTTGTCCAGCCTAGTGAGTGGGGCATCAGTGTGCCTGGCTATAGTCACCTATTACTACTGTGTTAGGTATGTTATTTCACCTTAAGGGCTGTGATTGTGCGGCACATTGATTTTGTGTTTTATGTGTTGTCTGGTTTGTGACAGGAGGTGCAGGTTTTCTGGGTGTCTGCTTTGGAGGTCTGTGATGCTTTTGCAGGTTTTTATTTAGAGCCTCCGAGTATGATTTTGTGTATTTATGTGTATTTCTTGCCAGTGCTGGTTTAGTAGGTCTATGTGAGGCTGGAGGTGTGGTGCGAGTATTAACCTTCTCCTCATGTCTGTCTGTTCCAGTCTTGGGTGGAGAGACCTTAGCCTCCAGTTTGGCTGTATAATTGCATCTCTTGCATATGTTAGTGTTTTGTGGTAGGAGGAGAGGGCTGTTTGTGTACATGAGGCAGTTGTAACATTGTCTCAGGACATCTCACAGGGTAATAAAGAAACAGCAAGAGATGATAAAGCCTTGTGCCTTAATTGTGAGGTTTCTGTCCTTAAAACAATGAGATATACTTTATTTTACAGGCATCAAAGATGGAATATTTAGGTAGACATTATGACTATTGCATTTTTTTACTTGTCACCCAATACAACAAAGAAAGACAGGCTTTTTTTCTATTAGGAAGGTGTTACTGGAGAAAAATGTAAAGCATGTAATTTCTCTTCCGGTACATATGGGACAATTCAACAGCATGTTGTATAACTAGCAGCTTTAGTAATCTTGACAAAGAAATGAACCAAGGGCACACCCTCAGTTACACGGACTTTGATATAATCCTCAATGAAGAAATGTTTTGTGTAAGATTAATAGGGGGGGTATGATTTAGTTGTATTTAAAATGTTTTGTTGCCTTGATAATTTCTTCTATGCATGATAGACCTCAGTTGCTTAAAAAATATGAAGTTAAACTTTGTTTTTAAGAATCTGAAGTTAAACTTGAAGTTAAACCAGGTAATGACTAAATTTATATGTCAAGTCAATAAGATAGGATCATCAAACTCGTGAAATCAAATAGCCCAAGTCAACATTTATTTATTAAATATGAATAGTATGCCTGTAATCTATAGAAAAAGGAAAGAGCACAGATTTTCAGGCAACACATTTTGTGGATAGACATATAGGCAAATTAAGTGTTAAGTACTTGGTAGCTTACAATTCAAGTCAAGAGAAAATGGGGTGTTGATAATATGCAAAACATCAGATGATATTAAATGCATAAATTGTGCAAGGATGTGTTCTCTTAGGACCAAAACTATTATAGGTTCACTATATTCTTCTAAAATGTATGCTTCCTTTCAAAAGGAATTCGAGAAAGGTTTATATGTGCTTGAGAAACTATTGGTGATAATAGCTGCAGTTTGCAATGTAAAATTATCTGCTATATTTAACAGGTCAGTTAATAATGAAACTTCATATTTCACTGAACATGGCAAATGAAACAGTTTAGAAATAAGTGTGATTGAATTGATTCATAGCATTTAATGAGTTATACTGAGGATATCTTTAAACACATTTACAATGTGAAGTAGCTTATATTGGTTACTGTTAGAATATGAAGTACTTTGCAAGCAACTGTTGAAATTACTTTTCCCTTAGTCAGATCACAAATTCATGAATGAGAATGAGTTTCTTCAGTAAAGGGGTGCAGTGAAAGCAGCAATTTCAGCAGAAATCAACACTTACAGAATAAATAATTAATTCTGCAACAGAAATGAAGTCTTTTGAACAGAAACTTAGATGGATTGTTAAAAGCAATGACAGGTATGTCTATATATCGGGAAAATTAATATTGGAGAGGAAATAAAATAAAAAAAACCATAAAATTACAGAATTCTCCAATATAAAACGGAGATAATTTTCCACACTGATATAGTAGACAACCCTCCGGCTGTGCAATCTAGGAGGGCGAGCACAAAAACATTATATGAAATCTTAACGTGGTAGTAGAAATGAAATAAATGATAATAAGTTACCACAGTTTGTGAGGACTTACTCTGAGAATATTTAAAACAGGGTAGAAATGAAATAAACAATGATAAGTTACCACAGTTTGTGAGGACTTACTCTGAGAACATTTAAAACAGGGTAGAAATTAAATAAACAATGATAAGTTACCACAGTTTGTGAGGACATAATCTGAGAACATTTGAAACAAAGAATTTGAGTAAACAGGGACAAAGAATGAGGCCTAGCTAATTAAAACAAAGAAAAATAGCTTCTATTCCAAAACTAGAAAATAAGTTGCAGGATGTCCAGAAAATAATTACATAAATTCCTGGAGAGAAATCTTCAGACCCAGACCAACTTCCTATTGAAATGCATACAAGTTTTCAAAAGGAACTGTTCTTTATATTGCTGTTAATGATACCACAGTGGCAGTTACCCTCTCCCCAATGGAGAAAACCCGAATAGTACTAATTTAGAAACTTGATACGAAAGGAGATTCTGTGGAACATTACAAACCTGTATGCATGATCAACAGAGACTATACAACCACAGTGAAAGCACTAAACATGAAATAGGTCAACTGCTTCAATTCTTTTTTCTTTTAATGCCAGTTTGGATTCTGCCTTCACGGTCAGAGGGCTGTATATTGATACATTGCTACAACTGGAATTACTTAATTTGCAGAATAATGTATGGCTCTGAAAAAAAAGCTAACTATAATGTCATATGATATTCAGACAGTATTTAGTCCCATGAATAGAATGTTTTAATTATTAAATATTGTCAAGTTGTACTAAATAATTCTTGGATTGTCAAATTTAGATCAAATAATAGGGTGTGTCAGGGATATCTATTGGCTCCACACTTTTTTGTCAAAAATGAATCCATTGCTTAAATATTAGACCAGGAAATGAGAGGAATTAAGACACACTAACAATGTTTCTCTTCAATTGCATAATCAGGTACATTGTTTTTACAGTCAGTAAGTTATTTGAAGACTGAAAAAAAGTCATAGACATTAGGAGATGTTGTAGAGCTAATGAGATAGGTAGCACATTTTTAAAAATCGAGCAGATTTTGTGTAGGATAACAAACCAGGAAGAAGGAGAAGATGCCATACCAGTTATACAATGTAATTCTTTCTTGAGTTTACAGTATTAGTTCCCTTACGAAAGAATAGCGAATATGAATTATGAACATTGTATAAAGAAACTAAACAAATATTTGCTGATTTTTTTTCTCCAATGTATTTTTTCATTAGTAGACTTGGTAAATATAATGAAATATTTAGTTTTTATGTTAAAGAGAAATACCATCATTCCCAAGTCAGTCAACAATGTTCAAAGACAACTTACTAGATATTTGTGGGGGTCCACTGAGGATACCTCAGGAATATTGATTATACAAAAAACATGGGTGAAGATGAAATTGCACTCCTAAGTCCAGAACACTATGTAGCATCCAATGTGTTCTTTAGTTGACTTCCAATATGGTGATACAATTTTATCCATATTATTTAAGACAGTTTTTCTGGTCTGATGAATAAATTATTTAAGTGGTACTTCATTAATAAAAAATATTCTTTAAAAATGTGGGTTACCTGGAATTCTGGGACATGAAAAGAATACATTTATACTCAGTTTACTAAGAACAATGTTGTACATGGCCCTTCTATGTTCTCTCTTTGGTGCACGTTTGCACTCCTAAGTGTGTGTGTGTGTGTGTGTGTGTGTGTGTGTGTGTGTGTGTGTGTGTGTGTGTGTGTGTGTGTGTGTGTGTGTGTGTGTGTGTGTGTGTGTGTCTATCTGTCTGTGTGTGCACAGTGATACCATGCAAGGGTCCTTTACACTGCATGTTATGCATCACTTTCACCAGAAGGTGACTGTATTGCAACAAACCAGATTACCTCTCTTCCTTAAACTGAGCAAGCTAGCAATGGTCATTCACCTTCACCTTACCTGGTTAGCTTTTCCAGTGCCTGGACTGCTACTCAAACATTGATCTTCTGGGATCATGGTCAGTGCTTTATGGCAAAAAACAATCCAGTGGTTTTACATTGTTGTTCTGCTGTCCTGTCTGTGTAGACAGTGAATTGTAACAACATGTGTGACAGAAACAGCATATAACAATCCTATTAACTTGCTTCTCATATCTCATACTCTGTAAACTCTAGGCCCTCTTTCAACAGCTTCATGCTTGCTTATAGGGCTTATTTATACATTGCAAGAAATCTGTATGTTACGGCCTTATGGTTAAAATCCAATGCAATAAGCAGTCAGAAGAGTGTCTAGATGCTATTTTGTGACAGGGGCCAGAGCAGATAATAAAATAAAATAAAATAAAATAAAACTCTCTTCTAAAAGACTGAGAAATAGAATACTTTAGGTACTCAATGTAAGTATATATGAATTATAGTCACAGGCAAGAAGTAACAACATAAGAGCATAAATCAAAGCTGTGTGATGATTACAGTAATTTGATTTGATATTAAGAATGAAGTCCATTACAAAATAATTATGTAGAAACATTACTGTAATTTTACTGAAACATTACTTTTATTAAAGGCACACCTCATAGACCCTTTGAGAATGATGACTATAGTAGTTTGGCAGTTAGCACAGAGGATAAAGACAATGAGATGTCGGTAAGCTACTTCCTGCAGTACATGTTCGACTCCCTCAGCCTACATTGCTTGCTGTGCAACCCTGAGCCAGTCACTTAAACAGACGGTGCTTTGGTACAAATGGGATTTGGACTAGGTTCTTTGTTGCTGTGCAACCCTGAGCCAGTCACTTAAACAGACGGTGCTTTGGTACAAATGGGATTTGGACTAGGTTCTTTGTTGCTGTGCAACCCTGAGCCAGTCACTTAAACAGACGGTGCTTTGGTACAAATGGGATTTGGACTAGGTTCTTTGATCAGACGGTGCTTTGGTACAAATGGGATTTGGACTAGGTTCTTTGATCAGACGGTGCTTTGGTACAAATGGGATTTGGACTAGGTTCTTTGATCAGACGGTGCTTTGGTACAAATGGGATTTGGACTTGGTTCTTTGATCAGACGGTGCTTTGGTACAAATGGGATTTGGACTTGGTTCTGGTTGCTTGGGTGCTTTGGGCTTGGACTTGGTTCTTTTTTCGATCTGACGGTGCTGGTATGGGATTTGGACTTGGTGGTTCTCTTTGATCAGACGGTGCTTTGGTACAAATGGGATTTGGACTTGGTTCTTTGATCAGACGGTGCTTTGGTACAAATGGGATTTGGACTTGGTTCTTTGATCAGACGGTGCTTTGGTACAAATGGGATTTGGACTAGGTTCTTTGATCACAAATGGGATTTGGTGGGATTTGGACTAGGTTCTTTGATCAGACGGTGCTTTGGTACAAATGGGATTTGGACTAGGTTCTTTGATCAGACGGTGCTTTGGTACAAATGGGATTTGAACTAGGTTCTTTGATGATTATCTGGACTGCATGCCTAGTAACTCCCTATGAAACTATGTATTAAGGATTAATAATTGTTGTGGGATTTGTAGCTAAAGATAATAAAACAATAAATAGGTTTTCTAAGTCTAACAACATTCACATTTCTATATGAAAATCTATCCTTAGGGGCCAGATATGTATATTCATCAACAGATCTCAAACCTATCCTCCAACTATTTTTTATTTTTTTTTTTGCAAGGCTTAGACAGAGAATGGACATCTTCACAAACCATGACATGCACAAGGGCTTCCAGCCTTAGCTTAGACACAAACAAAGCATATAGCCTGTCTTGTTCAAGATCACCAAAGACCTTTTCCTGGTAATAAATAAGCTATATTCATGCAGATTTCTTTATCCATGTATGCTCATTATACATCATAATCCACAGTGTAGTTATGGGTCATGTTTGCACAGTTTGTGGACTAGAAGAAACACTGTTGAATAGTTTGCTACTTACTTAGAATATAGATCTCAGAGAGCTGTGTAGTATCTATATCTCTATATTCATACCTGCTACCTGAGGAGTCCTCCAAGACCCTCTCCTGTCACCTCCATTAGTGACTCATATGCTGTGGTAAAAAAGCTCATTAGATTGATGAGAAAGGATTTCAGTCTTATACAGATGGTACTCACATCTACATGCTATCACACCAAGATGACAAGTATCAGTATTGGTACTTATTAGCTGCCTGTCTGATACTGTATCACACCAGGATGACAGGTATCAGTATTGGCACTTATTAGCTGCCTGTCTGATACTGTATCACACCAGGATGACAGGTATCAGTATTGGTACTTATTAGCTTCCTGTCTGATACTGTATCACACCAGGATGACAGATATCAGTATTGGTACTTATTAGCTGCCTGTCTGATACTGTATCATACCAGGATGACAGATATCAGTATTGGTACTTATTAGCTGCCTGTCTGATACTGTATCACACCAGGATGACAGGTATCAGTATTGGTGCTTATAAGCTGCCTGTCTGATTCTGTATCACACCAGCATGACAGGTATCAGTATTGGTGCTTATTAGCTGCCTGTCTGATACTGTATTACACCAGGATGACAGGTATCAGTATTGGTGCTTATTAGCTGCCTGTCTGATACTGTATCGCACCAGCATGACAGGTATCAGTATTGGTACTTATTAGCTGCCTGTCTGATACTGTATCACACCAGGATGACAGGTATCAGTATTGGTACTTATTAGCTGCCTGTCTGATACTGTATCACACCAGGATGACAGGTATCAGTATTGGTGCTTATTAGCTGCCTGTCTGATACTGTATCACACCAGCATGACAGGTATCAGTATTGGTACTTATTAGCTGCCTGTCTGATACTGTATCACACCAGGATGACAGGTATCAGTATTGGTGCTTATTAGCCGCCTGTCTGATACTGTATCACGCCAGCATGACAGGTATCAGTTGTTGTTGTTGTTTGTCTTTCGGCTTTTTCCCGGTAAGGGGTCACCACAGCGGAACTCCGGTCCGCTAATGATTGGCAGTAGATTTTTTACGAAACACCGAGGTGCCAGCTCGATGCTCAACCTTCAACGAAGGCACGCCCATTTACGCACGCATGTCTTTTGAAATATACCCAACTGTGGGTAGGACATGCAGACTCCACACAGAAGGCCCTCCCAAGCCAAGCCGAGAATCGAACGAGAGAACCTCTTGCTGTGAGGTAACAACGCTACCGCTGTACCACCGCGGCATGACATTGGTGCTTATTAGCTGCCTGTCTGATACTGTTAATGGATTCACTGAATGGCTGAAGCTGAACGCCAATAAGATGGTAGTTAATTTTGTGTATACTTTGTTCCATCCAAGTGTTATAGCTACATAACCTCCCCCTACAGCTTGACTGAAGAGACAGAAAGAGATCTAGTTGGTGGCTGAGAAGGAGAAAGATCTGGCAATGGCATTTGTCACCAGCATTGTCCATTCTGGCCAGGTTGCAGTAGTTACTAACCTCACACAGATAAAATATGAACTTTATGAGTTCACTTCCTGTCTACATGGCTGTTATACTAATACAGTGCTCCTAAACTGGAAATGTCTAGAAGGGATTCACATCATCTGAAGGTGGTTTGGAATGCCGGTTTTGCAGCATGTTTCTTCATCAAAATATGTAGAAGAAAAAAATGTTAGTACCATGCTTTGAACCATGCTACCATCTTCAGGATAGGTCTTTAACTCCCTACACAGTCAGCTTTGGCCTTGGTTGTCCCTGATTTTGCAGAATGTCACTGATTTTGCTTCATACTTTTGTCCTGTTTCTCATAAAATGTTAATTTTCTGGTAAATCCCCAATAATTACAGTTGGCGATTAATGCCAGACATTAGATTTTCAAACTTCTTATTGTTCTGCAAAGCATGATGATGATGAAGGTGATGCAAAACCTGTAATTCCATTAACACTCTAAGTGAATTAGAGTAATATTATAAACATTTCTATGATTATGGGCCTATGTCTTCCCATTATTTTGGTTTTGTCCAGATGTCTGAGCAAAGAAGTTGAGGGGTATGAAAGTCAGTGTTCAAGTTATTTAAAAGCCCCAGTGCATGCTAATGACCTCATATGCCAGCTCCCTCCAGAGTCAAGAGATAGCTACACATTCCTAGGTCCAGTTAAAATCTCCAGGGCCTCACTATTTTTGGCATTTGCAGAACTGACTGTGTGCAGTTCCTTGCTGCAGAATATATGTAATAGTCCACATTATTTTAAAAGATCAATAAAATAATATCTATTTAAACAGCTTTTAAACTCAGTTCCTTAGCATCCCACCATTTTTACAGTTTTAATAAGTGTTGTAGTGACTGTGCTTGTGATGAGTTTCTGTTTTAATATAAGGGACCTTGGGAAATGAACTCTCAAAAATATAATCAAATGAGTTATTGTATGTTTGATTAAACTTTAAAGAGGTGATGACTCTATTAAGGGATGATCCTTCCCCTCTGCTAAAGGAATTTAATATTAAAATATTAAAGCATAATATTTGGCAGGGGACCAGGTCATTACTTGCAGGTAAGAAAAAATATTAATTACATGCAAGGAAAAACAAGAGAATATAAATATTTTATAGTATTAAAAGTATCAAACACAGCAGTCTTTCATAAAAACAAGAATTTTATTGCTGCAAACACAAAACTCACACGTTTTTACCAACAGGCACTGAAATAAAGCAACAGTTAGAACTAAAACATTTGGTGATTTAGGGTTCACTGACAGCTTCTCTTATGGAGTATAACTTTAAAGCATGCAGCCATCCTTATAATTTAGCCAACTAAAACAGTGCTGCTAAACTCAAAACCAGCTTGTTTAGTTTAGTAGGCCCAGTAGTTAAATACACAGTTTATCATTCTCTCTCTCTCTCTCTCTCTCTCTATATATATATATATATATATATATATATGTCTTTTCAGGACTCACACTGACAAGCAGTTTTAACAGTCTGATACATCGTCACAGTCATACAGATACACATGGTCACAAGCCTCTTGTGCCAGGAATAAAATTTAAAGAAAATGAACACAAGTATCTTTCACCAGGTCTCACTCTGGTGAATTATAAGGGTAAACTATAAAGAAGTTAAATTAGCATGCAGTCTTTCTCACCAGACATCCCACTGGTGAGTGGTAACAATTCTGAATTCAGAGAAAATGAAATTAACAAAAAGCCCTTTATGCCAGATATCCCACTGGCATATAGTGTTAGTTTTCTTACTGTGTGCTTTTTAAAAAGTTCATGAAAGTCAGATTCACAGATGCAGCATTCCTGTAAGCTGTGCTTTACTTTTAAAGCTGGTTTGCATTTTGTGCACAAAGAAATAACACCTTTGATACACTGCTGTGTATTTCCAACAGATAAGCATCTTAAACACTAAAAAGATCCCCAAGTGAATACTTGTCTATGGAATCCAGGGCTTCGTTATAAAGTGCTAGTAAATCAAAGTCTCTGAGATAGCACCTTTGCAAATGAACTAACTGGTAATATGTTTGTGTCACCAGGCCTTCAATATATATATATATATATATATATATATATATATATATATATATATATATACATATAGATAATACTTGAACAAATAAAATATTATCCTTAGTTCACCATGCTTTCCAAGAACATTTGGCATGGCACTCCAATTACCAGGACTTCCACTGGCAGTTATACAGCTCAAAAGAGAGATTCCCCATCTCAGGGCCACTTGCTGTTGCTCAGTCCATCATTCTTCTCAGGAAAGCCCTCCAGATTCTTCTGGGACAAGGAACACTGCAATCTCTATTGGTTCCTCCACAGATTTCCCCTGATTCTGCTATATTGTGAGTAGACCTGCCTTAAATATGTAGCTAACTCACATTATCATTAATTTACCTGAACTGCAGGTGAACTGTCTTAAAGGTGACCAATCCGGTATCCTGCTTCCCCCAGTCTCTGTTGCTATGGCTACAACTCCTCTGGTATTCCAGTAAAGCTGAGTCTTTCAGTGTGCCTTCCCAGTGCTACCTGTACCCATTGTTACCACTCACCAGGCACTCACAGTGGCCAACACATTGCCTGACATGGATAAGATGTATAACTATTTCTCAGTAATATTAGTTTTAGAATACAGTTATGCAGTACAGTTAGTGTTTAGATCAATGAGTACGTTGCAATAGTATAAAGAAGGCATATAGTATTAGAAAGAAGATAACCAAATAACAGCCAAACTGTCTCTTTTAATACTCTTTCATATGTGTTTAAAACATATTTGCATGTTGTATGAAACTCACAGAAATGTATGATGATTTTGAAAAGTCTGATTCAGAAAGACAAAACAGATATTCAGTATATAAGTACTTCCCTGACAGAAATTATTACAATGTTAGTCTCAATAGCTGAACATGTAGCATGCTTGCTTTTGGTACTGAAAAATTGGAATGCTGTGGTTCTACTCTCAAACCAAGTAGTTGACTTAATTTTCCAATATTGACACTGTAGTGCATAAGGGGAACAGGGTGCTGCACTCCTGTCTGTGTCATTCTTCACAAGACACTAATCTGAGATCCCATTTGGCTAAATTGGTGGCAGCTCAGGTGGATGTAAAAGATCCCATGGCATTTATTGAAAAAATAGTAAAAGTTTCCCAGTTCCATGGCCAAAATTAAGTGCAAATAAATAAAATAATAAATATTATATCAACAGAGCCAAAACATTTTGACATTAGTCATAATCTAGTCTGATTTTCAGGTAGTCAGCAGTACTTGCATGTGAGGGTCATTGCATTCTCAGTCACACTGATGTTTTTCTAGAGAAGGCAAGTAAGTCATAAGGTCATTTGTTGTAACTGTGGTTTTTAGTACAATATACTAAATGGTGATTTCTTCAAAAGGTTTCAAAGTATATGATAGTTTCTCCTTACCCCTGTGATGCAGCTACCCAGTGATGATTAAATAAGAAGCTGAGGTACAGGGAATGCTTCTCCTGTATGGAAAGTGTTGGGTGCTTTGTCCCCTACAAAAACAGTATTTTCCCAAACACAGTTTCAACTCTACTGATTTCAAGTGGAATTGCATTTGAGATTCAGAACGTTGCACATTGGTTAGTACTCTTCTTTTAGCTCAGGGTTGTCCAACATTTGGTCTGAGGGCCACAATCTGGCCCACCAAAGCATTTTATCTGGCCCTCGTTATGTCCTATAACAAACTGTGTTGAATGGACAGATACATGTTGGACATACTAATGAAGACTCCAAACCTTGCCAAGTATAGTAAGTGGCTACTAAACTATATTGTAAGTGGCCCTTGGGCCAAAAAATGTTGGACACCCCTGCTCTAACAGAATTCAGACTTATTTGGTGCTGGACATTTCCTCTGCAAGAACAATTAATTGAGAACACATGGCTGAATTGCAATTCTGCTGCAGAGACACATGGCTGCAGCAAATTCATTGTGGCACAGAGAAGCATGCAACTCTATGCACACAGCAGAAATAAACAAGTGCAGGGGATGCATGCTTCTCTCTGCTCACAGAAATTCATGCAACACCATGCACACAGTAGAAATAAACAAGTGCAGGGGGATGGGAATGTGTGTGACTCATCTCACCTGGATCTTCCACGGACAAACAATCAGGTGGAAACCTGGTTCTGGCACTGGCAGCTGAAGGCATTACTAGGATGGCCTACTGCAAATCTCCCTAAACGTCTTACCATGCTGCAGCAAAAACTAAATTTGACAGATGCCTGCAGAGAATGCCTATTTATCACCTGTAGGAGAAACATTATGTCTCAGTAGTGAGACATAAAGCAGATACTGGAGCATAAGTACAACAGCAGCAACGTCTAGGATTTCCTCCTTGCTGCTGCATACTCCTACACATTGCAGTACGTAACAATGCACTACACACAAAGCACTGCACCAATAACGTGCGCTGCCACATTAATAAAGGCAACCCATACATAGCATACTGCATTTTCTTTGCCAATGACATGCCTACCAGGCATCCTGTTGCTGTATATGGGCAGCTAAAGCATGAGTCCCTGCTGTACTGCATTCCTGTAGAGTAGTTATATAGATTAGAGTCTCGAGTAATGTGTGACTGGAGAATCAGACTGCAGCTTCACATATATCTTAGGCATAAATGTTATTAAAATAAGGAAAAGAGTTGTAACAGCGCTAACAGAATATACTCTGACAATGGCTGACTATATTTTAATGCGTTTGATGTAACATAAGTCAATACAATGGGCAACATATATCAATGAGATCTCTTTAATTGCAGGTAGGCCTTGCTTGTCCTTCATGATTAAAACAAATAGCTCTTAAACACTGCTGATGCTTTTCTCTCCTTTTCTCACCGACTGTCTCTGTCTCTCCATATTATCTGAGTTACCTCTATGTATCCAAGGTGTGTAACTGTAGTTCCCCTTTGTTCTTCCATTTCTGGAAGAAAATTGCCAGTTTATGGGCTTTCTCAAGGTGACAGCTGAAACAAGTTTCATCAAGTAAGAAGCCTGTCATTATGAAAGACTGTAGGTTTGCTGCACGTCATGATCCTAACACAAAAATCCTTCTAGAAGTGGTTGCCACTATGAAGAATGTATTCCAGGAAAGAAAGTTTAAGACCACAGGAACTGGTTAAATGGATGACAAAGTCAGCTCCTGTGTTATGAAATTCAAAACTCAGGTAAGGAGATTCCATGCTGAGTTGACATCAAATGCAGGGCTTCCATTAAAATAGGCTTTTAAAGTAGGGTCTGCAGACAGTTTAGGACAACGGAAATACAAGCAGGAAAATTACTTTGACTAATGAAAGGGGCAAGCTTGCCTTTCAGAGAGAATTCATACGTTAATAGCTTTAGAAATGAGTGGGATTGTAAGTTAGTGAATAGATAGGTCAGTTGCCAATGAAAGAGTTAAACCATTTAAGAAATGATTGTTGAAGGTCTTCTGGATTGCTTCCAGATGTGAATTACATCTGTGGATAATGATGAAATGTTTAGACTTAAAAACAAATGCACTAGAAATAAAGGGTGATGGTCCTGAGGCTTGGATGTCCCCAAACTGATCCTTGTTACTGTATTAACACTCTTTGGCAAATGGGCTGAAGAATGGTAGAACAACAGCAGTGGAGAGTGAAAAATGCTTGTCGCAGCTAAATTGGTGCTATGATTTTCACATTTCTTAGGTCATTTTGGCCTCAAATAAGTTTGTCTGTATCAAAGGAAATGATGCATGAATAGAGTGCAGGCTCTGAGTATGATGAGAAGAAGAAAATGATTGACTTCCAGGGTTGAGACTGATGGAGCAAGGAAAAGAACTTTATGGTCTGCAGCAAACAAGCTGACATTGGGATTTCTATACAGAAATGGTATGTACAGAAAGGTAATCGATCCAGTTGGCACCTGTGGGTCAGTGACATGCTGAATGAGCCTGCCAGAGAGTTCTGCATGGCTGGGAATCAAACCATCTACAAGGTTAAGCTATGATCTAACACCCATTTCTAAATGTTCATTGTCTCTCTGCACACGTATGTGCTCGTACTTCTTAGTTTCATATCGCACACGACTGTCATGATGTCTGTGTTTTCTGAGGGCACCCTAGCTGAAGATTTGCCTGTAACACCCTCATAGGCAAAACTGCTGTACGATTTCTTTTATGTTTACATTTAGAGAGCATTCCTCTAGAAACCAGATATGCTGAATCCTTTGAAATATCAAATAAGCATCCTAAACATGAAACAAAGTATCTCTTATCAGAATTTCTGATTAAGCTGGAAGATAGAATGGCATTCATACAAAAAGGATATAAGTATGTCCCTCTAATAAAACTCTTTTGCTATAGCATTGATATTAGCTGCTATGAGTTTGCAGCTCAACTCCAAATGTTCTTAAGAAGCCACTGAGCTGTTCTCACATGGAGCCGTGTACTACTTACCATGATGACCCAGGTACGCACAAACTCCAGGCCCTTTACTCCATGTGCACCATGACAGCACAGGTGGGCACAAACTCTAGAACCCTTTACTGCATGTGCACCGTGCACCATGGCGACACTGGGGGGCACAAACTCCAGAGCACTAAAGTATTGTCTTGTACCAGTAGTTAACAGGCCTGTTGTTTGGCTAATAAAGGTAGAATTTTCCTTTATTTTGTCCAGTGGCAGGAATACTGTTGTTGCATCAACCTCAGGGCTAATCTCAAATCTGGTTATTTCTAAGGTAAAGTACTAAAGGGATTTTCCTGGTTTACTGTGATTTCCTGAAAATTGATTGCATAAGAGATTTGGCTGTAATAGAGAAATTCGCCAGGGAAGAAACATTAGAGTTTATTTGAGTCTGATGGGTTATATATATATATATATATATATATATATATATATATATATATATATATATATGTGTGTGTGTGTGTGTGTGTGTGTGTGTGTGTGTGTGTGTGTGTGTGTGTAAAAAGTGAGTCGACATTTTGTAAAGAACCTTGGACATTGAGACAAGTAAAGGTTGATGCTGAGAATGATATATAAGACAAGGTATGGCTTGAGTGGAAACACAATCCTGACAATTCTTACAAACATCCCCATTACCAACATCAAAGAAAATTAGCTAGACTGAACACAAATAAAGCAAACTCAGATTACAGTAGAAATCTATATATATTGGACAGCTAATTAAACAATCACAATTCTGAAACATAGTTAAAACACTTTCCAGTCAAAACATATTTTACAATAACCACAGTCCCTTTCCAGCACCTCTCAAACTATTGCACAGTTTCCTTGACTACCCTAACTTCCACTTTAAAGCCGTCAGCAAAAAAGAACTTACAGAAGAACTCAGCAAAATTCCTAATAACATCAAAAGCAACTTCTACAGAATTCACCCTCTCATTCATTAAGTATGCTCAAATGCAATAGCAACACCATTCACACATAAATCTAATTTTTCAGTAACTACTACATCCGTCCCTAACCTTTTAAAAATGGCTAACATAATCCCACTACCCAAACCTCACCCCCCAAAATCTACTGATGAGTACCAGCCAAGTGCCAGTTTTGACTGTATTATTAAGATTTTTAAAAAGATCCTCTGTGAGCAAATATTGATTTTTTTTCACACAATCTGATATTCTTATACACAAACAATACTGCTTCCATCCCAAATATAGCGGCATCACTGACATATTAAATCATACTACTTACATCTACAACCATTATAACCAAGGCAGACGTGCTGGTGTGCTCTTTATTGATTTAAAAAGAGCAAATATATCAACCATAGCGTAATTTAAAAATAGCAAATATGTCAACCATAACATACTGTTACATAGAGCTGAGGAAGAGTAACTTCTCTGAGGAACTCTGTGCCTGATTCTCCGACTACCTAAGTACCAGAACCTTCATCACAGGCTCCAAATCTGCCAATCTCAACCCAGTGTCATGTAACATGGGCATCCCTCATGTCTTCACCAGAGCCTTAACATCTAGTAATGACTTATCAAAATTTCTACAGTAGGATTTTAACATACTCTCACTTGATGTCTCGCAATAAACATATTCAAAACACAACATGTCTTAAACATTGTTATTCAGGACAAATCATAGGCTTGACACTGCTCCTTCACTTCAGATACTTGAGCCGACTGTAGAAACGGTCTTCCATAACCCAACAAATGTATACAGGCATAAACCTTGCTCAGTCACTCTTGACATCTCCACATATTGAGCTGTAAGTATATTTCACAGATAAATGTAGCTTACAGCATTTCTTATCTTCTTGCCAAAGAAGTGCCTCAGGTCATAATCAGTGTCCTAAACTCCAGGTCAGAATACACTCTTCCAGTGATTTCATAATCAATGTCCTAAACCCCAGGTCAAAATACACTCTTCCAGTGATTTCATAATCAATGTCCTAAACCCCAGGTCAGAATGCACTCTTCCAGTAATTTCATAATCTGTGTCCTAAACTCCAGGTCAAAATGCACTCTTCCAGTGATTTCATAATCAATGTCCTAAACTCCAGGTCAAAATACACTCTTCCAGTGATTTCATAATCAGTGTCCTAAATCCCAGGTCAAAATACACTCTTCCAGTGATTTCATAATCAGTGTCCTAAACCCCAGGTCAGAATGCACTCTTCCAGTGATTTCATAATCAATGTCCTAAACTCCAGGTCAAAATACACACTTTCAGTGATTTCATAATCAATGTCCTAAACCCCAGGTCAGAATACACTCTTCCAGTAATTTCATAATCAATGTCCTAAACCCCAGGTCAGAATGCACTCTTCCAGTCATTTCATAATCAATGTCCTAAACCCCAGGTCAGAATACACTCTTTCAGTGATTTCATAATCAATGTCCTAAACCCCAGGTCAGAATACACTCTTCAGTGATTTCATAATCAATGTCCTAAACCCCAGGTCAGAATGCACTCTTCCAGTGATTTCATAATCAATGTCCTAAACCCCAGGTCAGAATACACTCTTCCAGTAATTTCATAATCAATGTCCTAAACCCCAGGTCAGAATGCACTCTTCCAGTGATTTCATAATCAATGTCCTAAACCCCAGGTCAGAATACACTCTTTCAGTGATTTCATAATGAATGTCCTAAACCCCAGGTCAGAATACACTCTTCCAATGATTTCATAATCGATGTCCTAAATCCCAGGTCAGAATACACTCTTTCAGTGATTTCATAATCAGTGTCCTAAACCCCATATCAGAATACACTGTTCCAGTGATTTCTTTGTATTCTCTGCAAAACACATGCATACTACAAAAACTCCAAAAATAAAATACTGCAATTCATTCTCTTTAGTCTAATGCAAGAGCACCATTTCCATACTATTACAAAATGCAGTTGGCTACCAACAGAAGCTAGATCCTCTTTTCTGTGTATTACACTCACTTACAAAAATACTAAACAATCTCTACTGCCCACGACTCAGTAATTTCCTGCATTCAGAAGCTCGGCTTATTCACTCAGGGACACTGTTGACTTCCTCCTTTTTAGGTCCCCCTATAGTCTTCCAATAACTGAGAAATCATTTTCCAAACTGACATACCATTACTGAAATAAATTACCTAGTAATGTCAGATCCAATATCATAGGTTCATAGGTTCATAGGTAGGTACTAGGCTATCAGCCCAAGGGCCTACGTAAGCCTAGCCAACAAGGTTCCCTGGCCTACACCACCCAAAAAAGTTATTTTCCTGTGCCACTGTCAAGCAGAGACACAGAAGTGATCCCTGGGGTATATTTCCTATTTCCCATCCACTCATCAAGATTTTTCTTGAAGAGTGCTAATGAAGAACTTTGCTTGACATAGATGTGTAGCCTGTTCCAGAGTATGGGAAGTCTCTGGGACAGGAATCTATCCCTCCAGCATGTCCTGTTTATTGTGGTGACAAGGTTTAGGTCCCTAGAGTGTATAGCTTGGAGGGATTGGGATTTCTTTAGGTGTAGCATGTCCAACAGCTCTGGGTTTGACATAGCTATATATGTTAGGCAGAGATCACCTCGGAGTAGGCGATATGCTATGGAGTAAAGCTGGAGTTTTTTGAGGCAGTCAGTGTAGGGCATTTGTTTGAGACCAGTAATCCTCTTTGTGAGGTACTTCTGTGGCCTTTCCAGCTGCTGCAGATGTCTTGTGAGGTACATTCCAAAAGGGGCATTGTACTCTATAATGGGTCTAATGAGTGTCGCGTAGAGGGGAACAATGACCTCTTTTTTCCTGGATGAGAACCCTTTTATGATGAGGTGTGCCATGTCGAAGGACTTCCTGACTACTGTGGTGATGTGACTATCAAAGGAGAGACTACTGTCCACCTGGGTCCCAAGGTCTCTTATCACACATTCAGTGTTAAGTAGATTGCTGCCTATGTGGTAGTTCATGTGTACAGAGTTTTTACCAAAGGGGATGACACTGCACTTTTTGGCATTGAGCTTGAAGCCATGGCTCTGACACCAGGCATCTGTCTCAGTGAGGCCCTTCTGTAGGATGTCCACATCATTTGGGGACTTGATATGACTCCTAGTTTGCAGTCATCTGTGAACTTCATTAGCCAGAGGACTTCTGTGTTAGCCTGTACTTCAGAGAAGTAGATACCAAACAGGAGAGGTCCCAGGCTGGAACCCTGTGGTACTCTACTTGTCACTGCTTTGAGGTCAGATTTGGAGTCTGTAACTTTTACAGTGTGGGTTCTGTCAGTGAGCCAGTTGGCAACCCATCTTGTGATGTAGGGATTTATACCGAGTTTAGTGAGTTTAGCTATAATTCCAGAATGGGGGGTGGTGTCAAAAGCCTTGGCAAGGTCAAGATAGGCTGTGTGAACCACCTTACCCTCATCTATGGCTTTGGTGACTGCCTCAAAGAAGTTGATCAGGTTCAGGAGACATGATCTGCCTTTCACAAACCCGAACTGGGTGGAATCCAGAGTTTGGAGGTTACCAATGTCTTTGTTTTTGAGTTCCATGATGATACATTCCATGGCCTTGCAGACCAGGCTTGTCAGGCTAATAGGTCAATAGTTCCCGGGATCAGTGGTGGCTCCCCCTTTGTGGATTGGGATAACTGTTGCTGTGCGCCATTCAGTGGGCACAAAGCCTGATGCAAGGCTATTATTGAACATGGTGCTTAAGTGGGGAGCCAGTTCGTTCTAAAGTTCGTGTAAAACACAGCCTGGGATGTTGTCCGGTCCCATGGATGCTGTGTTTTTGGCTTTAGAGAGCAGAGCTTTTACCTGCGTAGTTGTAATTACAGGGACTCTGCATTCTTCCTGTATAGATATTAGCCTTTTAGGGGGTGAGGGGGGGTAAAGTTAGCACTGAAACTATCTGCCAGGATGTTGGCAATATCAGTTGGTTCTGTAATTTCGTGCCATTGTGCTGTAACTCACAGCAGATCTGGGTGTTGCCATCGAGATTCTTGACATAGCTATAGAATGCTTTGTGGTTGTCCTTAGAATTAGTGGTGATTTTGTTTTTGTAGCTAGCTTTGGAGGATCTTATAAGGGATCTCGGCTTCTTACTGAGGCTGACCAGGGAGCTCCTCCACTCATGGGATTTTACTCTCTTTTGCAACAGTTTCTTCTTTCTGTTGTACAGTTTGTTTATGGCAGGGGACCACCAGATTGGCTTCCTTTTTTTGGAGGATAGCGTCTTGGTTCTGTTTGGGATAGCACAATCTATGCACTTGTGTAAGTGCTTATAGAGTGCATTTGTATAGAATTCAGCAGTTGTAACTGTATTGTCCATCTGCATGGGTGTCATGAAGTTGACCACTTCTGTCTTAAGAAGCATGAAGTTGGCTTTGGAGAAATTTTTTACTGTGGTTTCCTTAATGGGGGGTGGGGTGGAATGTGGATATCAAGGGTGATTAGCTCATGGTCAGATCGGACCAATGAGGAGTTGACTTCAGGTGTGGAACAACGGTCACTCTTGTTGGTAATGACTAGGTCTAGGATATTGTTTCCCCTGGTGGGGGTGTGGATAAGTTGATCCAGGGCATTGGAGTTTATGAATTCCAGAAAGCGTTGGGCTAAGGAGTTAGTACACAAGTAGTTTTCCCAGTTAATGGTGGGGTAGTTGAAGTCGCTCATTATTAGGGTGTTTGGTTGAACCCTAATATTTTCCAGTACATCAAGAAAAGAGGAGTGGGAATCATGGGGCATGGTGGGGGATCTGTAGCAAGCTACAATTTGGATTGCAGTTTTGCCCAGAGTTAGTTGCACTTGGATAACCTCGGATGCATTATGCTGATCAGCTAGCCTGGAGGTGTGGATATCCTTAATGAATATGGACACACCACCACCTTTGGTGTTTCGGTCCAGGTTACATGGCCGAAAAGTGTGGTAGGAGTTATAGCCTGGTAGTGCAGGGGGTGCTCTCTGGAGCCTTGAACCAGGTCTCAGTCACTGCACAGATATTGATGTTCTCCATTTTAAGGATTGCCTCGAGTGAGTGCATTTTGAGATTTAGACTTCTAGCAGTGAGTAGCATTACCCTTAGTTTTTGCTTGCCTGTTCCTGTTACGGTGGTGAATTTGTTATTTGAACCTTGCCTAAAAAAGGCACTATAGGGGCAGCAACAGCCTTAGCCAGTATGCGGAATCCCAGGGGCAACAGGTCCAGGCCATCTGTGGCAAAGCATCGTAGTCTGTCGACCATGTCATCCCAAGCAGACAGATACTGGATCCCCTTAGAATGACACCAGAAACTTAGCCAATTGTTGAAGCCAATCATTTTGTCCTTGTACTGCGGTATCATTCTGGGCAATGGCAGAATGCTACTCAGGGCTAGGGTCATACCTGCCTGGGCTACAAGATCGGAGAGCTCTTCCATGTCTCTTTTCATGTAGTCCAGGAAGGTACGTCTCAGGTCATTCACACCAACATGGACAATGACAGAGTCATATTTGTACTTGTTGTGGAGTGACCTGAGTGTGTGGTTTATGTGGCGGATCCTGGCACCCGACAGGCAGCTGACAGTAACCTTCTCCTTGTTTAGCCTGGTGAGTGGGACATCAGTGTGCCTGACTATAGTCTCCTATGACGAGTGTGTTGGGTACGTTGTTTTGCCTTATTGGCTGTGGTTGAGTGGCACACCGAGTCCATGGGCTATGTGTTATTTGGGTTGTGTTGGGGGATAGAGGTTGCTTGTGTTTATGCTTTGGAGGCCTCTGTTGCTTAGACAGATTATTATTGAGAGCCTCCGCGAATGTTTTTGTGTTACTATGTGTGGATTTTGGTGGTGTAGATTTAGTGAGACTATGTGATGAGTGTGGTGTGGTGCAAATGTTTACCTTCTCCTCATGACTGTCAAGTTCAGTCTTGGTTGGAGAGAGCTTTACCTCCAGTTTGGCTAGATAAGTGCATCTCTCACAGGTTGTAGTGTTGGGTGGTAGGAGGAGAGGGTTGTCTGTGTACATGAGGCAATTTCTACATTGCCTCAAGATGCCCAGATTCATCAGATAGACAGGAGAGAACACTGGGAGCTGACCCTTGAACATGCCTGAATAAAAAAATATTTTCCTCTAGATAAGTGAGGAAAGTGAGTACAAGAGCTGTTTTTTTCTCCAAGCAAGTGAGAAAAGTAAGTACAAAAACTGTTTTCCTCTAGGTAATGAGGAAGGTTGAGTGCTATAGTAATTAGTAGCTTATTTAGTGCTTACAAGTTCTGAACAAGTGCTGAGCACAAATAAGCAAATTTAAGTGCTAAAACTAAGAATCTGTATCTGCACTAGACGAGTTACAGGACAGAAACTAGTGCACACAAATTTGAACTTTAGAAAATCCTTAGAAAAACACACAAGAGAAACCCATCAATGCCACTGTTTTGACGACCATGATTAATTCTCATACGCTAGCCCACTTCTACTTCTTTGGACTTACTTCTTGCCCAGTGTTAGAAACTGTTTCTGTGATTTACTTAGAAAGATACAATCTCCTATAGTGCACTTATGTTATGGATGGTGACAATTTTTTATGTACAGTTTTTCTTAGTACTTATTCATGATGATATTGCAGTTGGCACCATTGAAAACCCCACTGAGTTATTTATTATATATTATGACAATTGTAGTTTTTAGTTCTTTATGCTGCAGTTATGGTGTTTGAGTTATATATGGATGTTCAGTGTTGATATGCCTGCATTTTATTTTCATTTCAGTGTATGCAATTTGCCTTAAGGCCTTGTACATGAAAAGGGTCTTCAGACCACTGTACCTCCCCATGCAGATAGACA